>NW_027186457.1:10812738-10831276 GCF_028583685.1 Petaurus breviceps papuanus | reverse complement strand
TTCACGTTTGAGGAGTTTCTTCACGCTCTTCCATCTCTTTGGACTCTGCATTAGCTTCAGAAGCGTCTGGCTTCCAATTTTAAGAGCGAAGATGGAAGATGCCAATCCCACTTCAGTTTGCTGAAGGAAAACACTGGGAAGACACCTACATCAGAGAAGCTGGCAGTGTCCATTATGTTCCTATCCCCAGTTTACTACACTAGAGACTTTGGGCAGTCTTGAGATATAAGATTCTCTCTTGATTGAGCTGAATTACCTTGCTCCCAATGGGAGAACTCTTTCATCTATATTATCTGGTATGTATTCAGATACACAGTTTATATGTGTGTTTATATATATATAAAATGTGTGTGAGAATGTATACATATACACACATGTATACATATGACTCTACATGTGTTTGTGTATATATGTATGTCTGTGTTTATATATACATACATGTATTCCAAAATATAGATTATTGCTCAGTCATTTTAGTTGTGTCCAACTCTTCATGACCCTATTTTGGGGCTTCCTTGCCAAAGATACTGGAGTGGTTTGCCATTTCCTTTTCCAGCTCATTTTAGATGAGGAAACTGAGGCAAACAGGGTTAAGTGATTTGCTTAGGGTCACACAGCTTCTAAGTGTATGAGGCCAGAATTGAACGCATGAAGATGATTCTTCCTGAGTCCAGGTCTGGCACTATATCTACTGCGCCTCCTAGCGGCACTCATAAGGCTATAAATCAAAGTGCAAATTAAACTCTCTCTCTCTCTCTCTCTCTCTCTCTCTCTCTCTCTAACTCTCTCTCTCTCTCTCTCTCTCTCTCTCTCTCTCTCTCTCTCTCTCTTTCTCTCTATCTAAACACACATGTAAATTGATTTCTATTTTGCTATCAATTTGAAAATTGAGTTCCTTCGCTATTCTGTGTGTATGGAATTAGTATGTGTTGGGAAAGGAATCAAACCCTGGATATAAAACTGGAGTCCTTCTTCCCCCATTAATGACCAGCATTTAGGAATTTAGTCTAAACCTGAAAACCATATATGATAGAATAGCAATATTTAGGAGAACAGATAGATCTAATTCTATCCCAGTACCCCTTCTCTTTGAGGAGAGCGGAGTGGTGGAGCTTCTGGCCCTAACCTCCTGCTTTCCTTCCTGGCAGGAATTAAAGTCTCCCTTGGAAAATGGTAGAAGGAAGAAGAGGCTAGAAATGTCTATTATGCTTCCCTTTGGGCCACATAACGACTCCCCCATACTATATGTGAGGGACAACTTTGCTACAGATAGTTTCCAGTTTCAATGTAGAAAATGGACTTTAGAAATCTTAGAATTCAGTTCTTTCATTTGACAGGTGAGGAAATCGAAATCCAGAAACATTATTTCCTTAACCAACCTGTGCCTGCACAGCTAATCTCTTGTTCTTTCTCTTTGCCCTTCCCAGAGGCTGAAGCCCTCAGGTAGTACCTTATTGGGTATCTCCTGAATGCAGAACAGGGAATAGGTGCTGTGATCTGTTCTCTGTCCATTTAATTCTACCCACTTTCAAGTTTTCCGGACATCAACATTTGTGGTTTTATGATAGGCACTGGGGTTTCTCCAATAAGTCTATTTATTTGTTGCTAGAGATAAAATTATTTTGAAATGGTCTCTTTCCCTGTAGACTTATACCAGGGTACTTAAAGTGACTTTTGTTATTGTTTGGTTTTTACAGCCTTGAATTTTTCCACTGTGAATTCTTCCCCTTATAGGAGCTAAGTGAACCATCTTGAAAATAGCAACAGAAACCAACACCATAGATGATTAAAAAATAACAACAGCATGTACAAAGTGAATGATATATACACATGTGATATATATATATATATATATATGTTAAAGGATAGGTATAGATAGATAAATTATTGTTTGGTCATTTCAACTCTAAATGACCCCATTTAGAATTTTCTTGGCAAAGATACTGGAGTGGTTTGCCATTTCCTTCTCCTGCTCATTTTACAGATGAAGAAACTAAGGCAAATAGTGTTAAGTGACTTGTCCAATGTCACCCAGCTAGTTAGTATCTGAGGCTGGGTTTGAATTCAAAAAGATACATTTTCCTGACTCTAGACCTGGCACTGTACTACACTTCTATCAAACAGAACTAAATGTTTGATCCAATTCAATGCAGTTTCATTCTACTTTGTTAAAAGTCTACTATGTGTAAGAAAGTGTTTGATTACAGGGTTAGAAAGATTTAAGAAGTCACAGTCCCTGCTCTCAAGGAGATCACATCCTACAGGGCTACTATGATATGTTACATATAAATTGAATGAATGAATGAAAAAGTATTTATCCGTCACTTGTTGTATGCCAGGCATTGTGCTAAGACCTATAGGGGAGTCATTACCAAGGAAAAGAATTGGGGAGGGAGCGAAGCCATTGCCATTGGGTAGACATTATTAACCTGGCCTTTCAACAGCATAAACAGGAGTTTTCACTAATTGCTGTTCTCAAATCAAGAGGTGAGTACAGGTGGGAGTTGGCATTAATCTCATCAGGGCAGGTGGCCTGATGATGATGTGCTCAGACAGGATAAGGTTTCCTGTGGATGAATGGATGAGAAGTGAAGCAAGATGGGGGAAAGGATTGTTAGATCTGGGTTTGTTGAGCTTGGGTTCATTCACTTGCTAGGGCAGCTCAGCCCCAAGGCAGTATTCCAAGACAGAGTTGATCAACTGGCCTAGGGTGTGGTTTGTGGAGGTTTGGAGGTAAGAAAAGATGGTTAGGGCAAAAGAAAGAAAACTATTCACCTGGGGAGAAGAGAGGGACGTTTCCAGAAGAGGAAAAACATTTTTTTTTCATTAATTTTACTTTTGCTACATGGAAGGAAAGAACCTTTAAAGCAGGCAAGGTGGGGTTGAGAAAGGAATTTTATAAACCCAAAAAGAACACAGCAGAATTATTGCGGTTGAAATATTTTGCTTTTGCATTTACCTGGTCTAGAGGGTCTTTCTCCAAAAGCAACACTGCTAAAGATTTAATTAAAAGGAAATTTTATAATAGTTATTTGTTTATTGTTTGATAATGTCTTCAAGAATAGGGATCACTGGGGCCGCTAGATGGCGCAGTAAGTAGAGCACTGGCCCTGGAGTTGGGAGGACCTGAGTTCAAATCCAACTTCAGACATTTAACACTTACTAGCCATATGACCTTGGGCGAGTCACTTAACCCCAATTGCCCAGCCCTCCCCCTTGCAAAAAAAAGGGGGGGATCACTCGTTCAATATTTTTTTTTAATTATACCCCTCCAAAAAGGATTGTCTCAATGACTGAGGGGGCAGCTAAGTGTCACAGTTGTCAGGAAGACTCATCTTCCTGAGATCAGATCTGACCTCAGACACTTATTATCTATGTGACCTTGGGTAGGTCACTTAACCTTGTTTGCCTCTGTTTCCTCATCTGTAAAATGAGCTGGACAAAGAAATGGCAAACTGCTTCAGTATCTTTGCCAAGAAAACCCCAAATGGGGTCATGAAGAATCAAACATGACTGAAAATGACTAAACAAAAATGATCAAGGATGTCCTTTGGGGAGGATTGTTTTAGTTTGTGATTAGGATACTATTCTAGACTGGATTCAGGCCAATCTGGTAGTTCAGAGTTGGGATTGGAGTGGAATAAGATACTAAGAGACTATTAACAATTAGATGAAAGTTTGCTTAGCTGGAGTCTGGAAAAGGTAATCACCAAGGCACCAATATGATTTAATTGGGGTATTTAATGGCTCTAGGTTGGCCATAGTATCAGCCAGAACCCTGAGTGAGGAGCTCCTGACTTCTAAATTTCTAGGTTTGGATGTAGACCACCAGGAATCTGTATTAATGGATCAAGCATTAGATCAAGTATTTTCTTAAGAAAAATTTAAATATGTCTTACTAGTAATAATATCTAGCCTTTACATAGAGCTTTCATATTTACAAAGTATTTTATGAACCTTATCTCCTCACAACAACCTGGGGATGGTGGTGGTGATAGTGGTATGTGTGTGTGTGTGTGGGGGGGGGGGTAGGATGGGGGAAGGTGCTGTTATTATCCCCATTTTACAAATGAGGAAACTGAGGCAAACCCAGGTTAAGTCACTTGCTCAGGGTTACATAGTAAGTGCCTGGGGCTGGATTTGATCTCAGGTCTTCCTGACTCCAGAGTCAACAACTCTATCCACTTTCCTATCCAACTACCTATAGGGTAGGGCCCTAGAAAAGTTGGCACAGTCCAAGACAACATTCCTCCTACCAGAGGTACTATTGATCTGGAAGCATACTATGTAGAAAGAAATACATGTTTTTGATTCACAAAACTTGTCTCTGATTCTTATAACTCTTTTGACCATGGACAAATCATGCATCCACCTTTGGTTTCCTTATCTGAGGGGTTAGGTTAGTGTTCTTTGAGACCCCTTCCTGTGTCAGATCTATACATTATGTGATTTCCAAAGAGAGTGTAGTTAAATCCATTATAGTGGAGCAAGTGCCAGTCTCAGAATCAGGAAGGCCTGGGTTTAAATTTGCCCTTTGATACTCAGTATATGTCTGACCTAGGACAAGGCATCGAAACTTTATGGTGTTCATGAAATCTCCCTCATTTTACAGATGAGGAAACTGAGACCCCTGAATGGAAAATACCTTTTGAAGGTGAATAACTTGATTGCTTTTAAAGCACTTGCTTTTTGAAACTTCATTAATATTCCACAGATATCAAATAAACGAACACATAAAGGAACTGTAATTCTTCTTCCTTAGTAGCTCCCTAGGATTTCTCTCCTAAGTCAGATGCAGTTATAATTTGCTTCTGTGGAAGGAGTTACTAAGGAGGAAGAATCATGGGTCCTTGTTAATTTCTGTTGAATATTAATGAAGTTTCAAAAAGCAAGTGCTTTTAAGGAAGTCAAGTGAGTGACCTTGGGCAAGTGTTTTCTACTCTGGGGTCTCAGTTTCCTCATCGGTAAAATAAAGGAGGTTGGAGTAGATATTTTTTTTTTAAATCAATTAATCAGCAAGTGTTAATTAAGGGCTCACATCCTGGGGACACAAGACACTTCCAGTCCTCAAACACATGCTAATCGGGAACACATTTTGAGCACTTCAATGTCTTCTGTCCTGCCTGGGAGCACAGGTGTTAGTGATGACAATGAATGAGAGGGCTGGCTTGTTCTCCTGCTTAATACTGAGGCCTCTTCAGGTCCACAGAGGCCTCTTCTGGTCCTGCCTGCTGCTGAGGCTCCCCAGGGGACCCCTTGTTGCAGGATTTGTAACTGTGTGCTTCATCATGTGCAGACACGTGAACAGCACATCCCCTTCTAGGTAAGAACTGCTGTGATTATAGCATTGGTTGCTGCCTTCATTAATTACCTGCCAAGTCCAGGTTCAATGCAAAAAACTGCTGCTGGTCTTTTAAAGCTCCCACAACTCTCCAGGCTCAGGCTGTAGACACGTATTTGCTTCTTCTCCGGAACAAAGGTTGACATCATTTTGCAAAGGGACAAAGAAGTATTCAGGCAGAAGGACAGACAGACATTCATACACATAGACAGACATACAATTTTCCCTAAGGGTTTTTTTTTTATCTCAGTAGGAAATTTTAAGATAATGAGACATAAAACCCATATAGTGAACCTCCAGTTTCACGTAATTGTCTAAATTGTGTCCCAATTGTCTAAATAATTCTTTCTTTGTTCAGAAATATGACTATCCATAGCATGGCTGTAGCCTCTGAGACATCTTTTGCTCTTCTAAACTCCATCTCTTGTTGGTTGGCATGTCATTTGTGAAGGATTTAAAGTTCATCCTATTTAATTGTGGCAGGAATAGATCTGAGAATTACTGGGGGGTGATTAGTGGCATAGCTGTAGCTAAGTAGAGTGTGAGGAAACCAACCAATTACCTCTTCTAAAATTCATGCATAAAATAAAAGTAGATGTCTTTCATCCACAGAATCTCAAAATTCATAGAAGCACCATCAATTTTATGGCTGACAGGGGCCTTAGAGGTCCTCTAGTGTAACTCCCGCATTTTATAGATATAGAGGCCTAAATAAATTAAATGATTTGCCCCAGATCATGCCAATAAATAAGTGTCAGAGCAAGAAATTGACCCTAAGTCCCCACATTCAAATCCAGATCAATTTCAACAACATCATTAATAGCTTTTTTCATCAGGGCAGGGAAAAAAAAAGGCTTGCCCACCTTAGTAGACCAGATTTAGACCAAGGGAATTGAGAATTTGGAAAACTGAATCTTAAGTTTGGAAAAGCTAGAAGTTTTCCTCAAATACAAAGAAAAGCAAGGACTAATTTAAGCAATACCCATAATTCAAATGTAGTGACTGAAGGCATGTCATTTGAACTGTGACATTTATAACTTCAACATCCTGCTGGACCATCTTCTGTAACTTGAATTCTCATCCTTCCTTCCATAAGTCCAAAAGGACAGGCATCCTTCTCCCTTCCTTTTGATAGTAGGAGGATATCAGTGGAACACTTGGGTTGTTTACTGATTATCCCTTCATCTCCTACCCATACTCTTAACTCTGAACATTATCACTACCTTTCTCCCATGCCTAGAACCCTCTGTTTCTAATCTCTAGATTCTGGATTCCCTAGCTTCCTTTAAGTCCCAGCTAAGAAGAAGCCTTTCCTAGTCTCCTTCTTCATCTTTTTTTTTTTTTTTTGCTTTTTTGGAGGGGGAAGGGAAGGGCAATTGGGGTTAAGTAACTTGCTCAAGGTCACATGGCTAGTAAGTGTTACGTGTCTGAAGATGGATTTGAACTCGGGTCCTCCTGACTCCAGGGCTGGTACTCTATTCACTGTGCCACCTAGCCACCCCTTTCCTTCTTAATCTTAATGCCTTGCCTTTGAGATTTTCTTCATTTTAGCATGAATACATCTTGTTTATACCTAGTTATTTGGACTGTGACCTCCCTGAGAACAGGGACATTTTTGGGGGACGGGATGGGGCTTTCTTTGTATCCCCAGCCCTTAGCACAGTGCCTGGCACATAACAAGTATTTAATCAATGTTTTATTGACTGCCTGGCTGACCAGCAACAACAAAATAACCAAACTAACCCTCTTGATTGTTTTGCTTCTGTGAGCTATGTTTCTTGGAAGATAAGTCACACTCTCCCTTAGGAGTTTTCCATGGAATGTTTAATAAGAGAAAGCAGCATGTAATGTTTCAAAGTTTTATTGGTGTTTTTTTTTGTTGTTGTTGTTTTCTTTCATACTTACTATGCTAAATGACTCACTTCTGATGTCTCCTTTTAAGGCTGATACTAAAACAGAATCAGCCCTAACCTATGGACAATGTCAGTGGAAAGGAAACTGAGGCAGCTCACCTTTCACATAGCTGCATGATGCATATATATGCAAACTCCAGCAACATTTTTTTCTGGAAATGGTCCTTATCTCAAATGATATTAAAAACATGTCCTTTAGAAAGTACATTCAACTATTCCATGAGAAATGATGAGCAGGCAGATATTAGAAAAACCTGGAAAGATTTGCGTTAACTGATGCTGAGTGAAGTGAGCAGAAGCAGAACATTGTACACAATAGTAGTAACATTGTGTGATAACCGACTGATAGAATCAGCTCTTCTCAGCAATGGAATGATCTAAGACAATTCCAAAAGACTTGTGATGGAAAATGTTATCCACAACGAGAGAAAGAACTGTGGAGTCTGAATGCAGATCGAAGCATACTTTTTTATCTTTTTTGTTATTTTTGTGTTTTTTTCTTTCTCTTTCCCCCTTTTGTTCTGATTCTTCTTTCACAACATGACTAATGTGGAAATACGTTGAATATGATTGTACATGTATAGCCTATATCAGATTGTATGCCATTTTGGGGAGGGGGAAAAACTTAGCACTCAGAAAGTACATTCATATTCTGATGCTCACCATGATAAAGATAATAATTAAAAAAAATCACGCTGACCCTATTTTTCTCCATATACTAATGGGAGAGAATAATCATGAATGAATGAATTGATTGCTTGAACTAATGTAATTGTCAGATCTTGTCCTTTCTACCCTTTTAGCATCTTTACTCACAGAAGCCTCTCCCCCTCCCCCCATCTCTTCTGCCCACTTCACCCATTTATCACTTCTGGCCTGATTATCTTACCTTTTGGTTGGACCCCCCCCCCCATCAAGTCTCTCCCCACTGTTGTCCCTTCAGCTGTAAAAGTGATCTTCCTAGAATACAGGTCTGATCATTTCATTCCCCTCCTCAATGATCTCTGGTGGCTCCCTATTACCTTCTGGACCAAATATAAAATCATCTGCTTGTCATTTAAAGCCTTTCACAAATGTGTCCCTTCCTTTCTTTCTATGTTTCTAATCTTCCTAAACTTTGCTCATCTCCACTCTAAAACCCAAGTACCTCATATGAATGTCAGCTCCTTGATGCTGGGGATCCCCAGTGAGTAATTAATTGACTGACTGTATAAAGTCCTATCCTAAAGGCAGTTTACTTAAAGGCATCTCTTTTGGAGGGTAGGGAATTTCAGATTTTTTTTTTTTATATTGGCTGCCTCTTTTTATTTTCTAATTTTTCTAGTTTGGTCAATTCCCAGTCTCATGATATCACCTGAGAAGAGTGTCAATCATTACAGGCTAGGATTTTTTTTTTTTTTTTTTGCTTTTGTTTCTAAATCACATTAACTATTCAGGGCAATTTCTTTCTCTAAACAGTTTTCTTTCCAATTCCTCATTAGATCTAGATTTCTTATTGAACTTTTTTGTGTTTTTCCCTGAGTTTATTCTTCCTGTACAGGTGAAACTGATCAATCCTTTTTGGTAATTGTTTTGTGGAATTCTGCCTCCATTTACTCATATAATAATAACTTGTTCTAAGTGTTTATGAATCTTCTTACACTGAGCCAAGTAAAGAGTAACTTGGTAGTTTGTCTTCCTCACACAGAGGAGAGTATCTAGGTGGTGCAGTGGATAGAGCCCCCTGCCTAGAATCAGGAAGACTTGTTTTTCTGAGTTCACATCTGGACTTACTAGCTGTGTGACTCTGGGCAAGTCACTGTTTCGCTCAGTTTCCTCATCTGTAAAATGAGCTAGAGAAGGAAATGGCAAACCACTATAGTATCTTTGCCAGAAAAACCCCAATGGAGTCATGAATCAAAAACGACTGAAGGGTACATACATATTCTATAGGAATATGGAAGGGTGCATACATATTCTATAGTTTCTAAGTCATGAATTCTTTCATTTAGCTCACATCTATGTAACATTTAGTTACATTCCAGGCACTGTCCTAAGCACTTTATAAATATTACCTCTTTTGATCCTCACAACAGCGTAAGGAGGAAGTGCTATTAATTAACCCCATTTTACAGATGAGGAAACTGAGGCAGACCAAAGTTATGTGACTTTCCCAAAGTTCCACAGCTAGTACATGTCTGGGGCAGAATTGGAACTCAGGTCTTCCTGAGTCTATGTCCAACACTAGCTATTGGGTCTGATCAGTCACAGCTGGATACACTGAAACTTGACTTTAGCATAGTGATATCATTTTGGTCCTCTTCCAGAATGAAGGACAACAACCAACCAGTGCTGCCATCTCTGTGAGGGAATGAGGCCTTTGCCCCTGGACAACACTGGAAAGAGAGCAACCAGTTATTTGGAACACTTGAGCCCTTTGCAGAGTCAGCCTGCCATGGTGGAATGCTCACTGACTTTGGAGTCAGAAGCCTGGGCTTGTTCACCTATCGTTCGCCTCTGGAGGGCATTATGCAGGACATCCTTCATGACACTGATGGATAGTTTTGATTAGCATTCCATATTTCAGAAATATATATATCCCTGGCCTCAACACATACTAGCCATGTGACTTTGGGCAAGACACTTAACCCCAATTGCCCTGCCTCCTCCCCTCCAAAAAGCAATATGTGTGTGTGTGTGTGTGTGTGTGTGTGTGTATGTATCTCTCTCTCTCTCTATATATATATATCGTCAGTAAAAGCAAGGCACTCTGCTAGCCTCTAAATGAGGGGGTGGTACATGAAGATATATAAGACATATTGCCTGTCTTCAGTGAGTTTACAGTTTAGTAAAAGGCTGGTAATAGGAATAATTCCTGAGCTTTCTGTCCAACTGTGGTAAAGTAGAACAAAACTGAACATGGCCCATCCTGACAGCCATTGTCTCACGCTTTGAGGCAATGCAGTAGATTTTCAAGTTAACTTTTCTAAAGTGGTTAAAATGACTTAGTCAGTTAAATGAAGCCTGATGATTTTTTTTAAGTCTTCAACTCCTATAATGAATCATTGCCTCAACTTTTTTATGATATCATTAAGGAAGAACAGGAAATAGATTCACAAGTGTTTTACATGATTAAGGTTCTGACTGAGGCAGTGAAGAAAAGCAGCCAGCCCATTACAAATATGCTTAATGCCCACATTCTTTGATTTGGAAGATAATTGAAAAAATGGCTTGAAAGCATAGGAAGATGGAGACTTGTGGCTCCTGGGCAGAAGGGATGTTCAGAGCATGTGACAATATACACAAAACCTTGACTCCTAAAATCAATTACTCTAATTATAGTTATGTGTCTCTAAGTCACTCCCCTCCTGCCCCTTGAGGGCAGGGACTGTCTTAGTTTTTCATCTTTCTATCCTCAGGGCCCAGCATAGAGCTTAATAAATGCTTATCACATTTGACTAAATTAAATGGCAGCAACAGCCCCAGATTATTTCAGTGGGACCTTGGGTCTCTTACTCACTAATACAATTAGAAAGAAATAGGTTATGGGCCTTCACCTCATTAATTATATTTGCTTTCTAGTGAGGGATGTTTAACCTGGGATCTATGGATAAATTTCAGCCAAGTCCACGAATGTAGAAAAACAGGAAAATGTATCTTCATTTTCACTAATCTCTAAATGAAATTTAGCATTTCCTTCAATTATGAAGGTAGGGAACAAACATAATTCTGAGAATGGTCCCTAGGCTTCACTAGACTGCCAAAGAAGGCCAACACACATAAAAAGTTTTGAATTTTATCAGTAGTGTCTCTTACAATCTTCTGATTATTAGTGTAAGAGATGTAATTTTTCAAAAAAGTTGGTTTCCATTTTGCAATGGATCTTTGAATCTAGATTAGAGTTTATATAGTCCCTAATTTTCAAGTAAGCTACATTCAGGAAATTCATTTATAAATTAGTTGTTCAAAGTTTATAATTAATTTTTCAATGGAAATATTGTTACCTTAGTTTTCAGATTAAGCTCTTTTTTTTAAATAGGGTTAACAGACTAGCAGCATGAACAAAATCTCTTATCGATATCCTCTTGTACACAAAATATAGAGACTGGCAAGATCCAAAGAGCAGTCACTGATATTTTTATGTCAGTTCTGGTGGAGGACCCTCAGGAATCTCTGCTTGGCCCTATGCAGTTCAATACTTTTATCACTGAATTAAAGTTTTTCAGCTGGCATCCTGATCCACTGTGGAGATGACACAGAGTTAGAAGAAATCATTTATTCACCGTAAAGGATATTCACCAAGCTAGATAATACCACAAAGAGATGCTTGGGTACAAGGCAAATTGCTGCTCAAACACCAAGAAATTCATGGGAGACAAAAAACTAAGAAAACATGCAGTAATTAAAGAGGTCACCCACTAAGAGGGCTAGGGTTGCTCTGGACACCCCAAAATACCAACACGCTGGGTCTTGCCAAATGAATTCACCTCAAGTCTTCTCAGCCAAAGAAAAGTAAAGTTTATTAAAAGTTCGCTTGTATTAGACACAGAGTAAGTCTGTGCTAGGTCATTCTATGGCACTCTCACAGACATGAAGACAGGATGGGGACTTATATACAGAAGGTTGTGGGAGGAATCTAGGGGTGGTCTAGGAGAGGAGTTTGGGGAGGGTCTTCAGGAGGGGTTAATGAGGTCAGTGAGTGATTAAGGGTGGGAAGTAGCTGGAGGCTACAGACAATTGTGGGCTAGGCCAGTTCAAGGGTGTGTTGATATTTTGATAGTTTCAAGGGTGGGAAGTAGATGAACAGTGGAGGGCTAGGCTAGTAACTAGGCTAGAGTTAGTAGTTAGTAACTAGGCTAGAGGTCCAGCTGATGAGGGATGGCTCACAATAGGTTCAGCAGGAACTCTGATCTTATCTAAAACCAGAGAGCCTTCGATTCAGTCTTGAAAGAATTCAGCTCAAGCCAAATTGGAGTCAGAGTTGTAAAAGTTTATTACACGCTTTACAGCAGGCAAGCGTCCTTTAGGGGGACCTGCAAGTTTATTATTAGGCTGTACAGCGGGCAAAAGTCCTTTAGGGGGGCCTGCATTATAATAAATATATATTTATAATATATATTAGGGTATATAATATAGGGGTAGAATTAAGATTTATATAGAATCATCCATAGTAGAACCCTTGCCAATTATGCTAACTAGTCGATTAAGGGTGGGATTAAGGAGGAGTTAAGGTGGGGACAGTGTTTAAAAGAACATGCAATTTTAATGTAGTTGCACAGGCATATTGCCCATGATTCACTGGGAAAAAGCCCAAGGGGGGCTACCTAGAGGTGTGGTTTTAGGCTTGAAACGTCACTAAGTCAACTAGTGGTCAAGGGCTGATGGAGAAGTGCCCAGTCTGCCACCAATCAGTGTCATGTTTGACGAGATTGATGTCTTGGAACCAAGGCTCTTAAGGAGTTAACCCAGAGATAGGTCCCTGAAGGATTCATCGAGGCAGCCAAGGAGTCAACCTAGAGATAGGGCACCAAAGGATTCATGGGGGCAGCGGGACACTATACAAAGGGGAGATAATAGTTGCCTAAGCTGGAATGTTTATAGATACATTAGTGAAGGATTCATAAGAATAGTTTGTTATTGTTCCAAGCTGAGATAGTTGTTGCTAGGCAGAGTTATTGCTCTGAAGCTAGGCAGAGTTAGGGTAGGGGGAAAGGGCAGAGTTAATGCTCTGAGGCTGGGGGTGGGGGGTGGGGTGGGGATAGTGTGATTTTACAAACTGGTTTTACAAATTGATGTTACAAATATAGATCCCAACCACCCCATCATTACTGATGTCACAAATTGGTATTACAAATTGAGTTTACAAATTGATTTTACAAACATAGATTCCAAGCACCCCATCACAGCCACAATGTAAGGCCTATTGCCTCAATCAAATGCCTCATCAAATGGGACGATTTAATCAGAGTTCCAGGGAGTTCTCAGAGCCTGTACCTCAAGGACTCAAGGAGAGCTAGAGGGGGCTCCCGGAGCCCATACCTCATTAGTAATGAAATGCATAGTTTTGATTTTTTTCCCCCAAAATGCTTCCATTTTAAGGGGAAAGATAAACTAGAGATCTTAACTCAAAGAAGCAAATTTGATCTCTTAGCACTGAAATTTAGGTGGTTTAAGACTAATGACTGCAATGTTGTTTTGAATTGATATGATATTGAAAAGAAATAGTATGGTAAAAAGGAATAAAATGCATTTATGTTGAGGTCAGGGAATCATAAAATGTTGAAGTTTAAGGGTTAGGGGTGTGAGAGACCCTATCAAATGAATTCAATTCAAGTCTTCTCTCAGCCTAAGTAAAGCAAAGTTTATTAAAGGTTTGCCATAATGGCTTAAGGAGCCTGGGTATCTGTGACACTTGCATTGCACAAGTGGACCAAATTAATGTGACACAGAGTGATTCTGGGTTAGATAATTCTGGGTTCACTTGGAGGCAAGATGGAGCTTATATACAGAAAGGTTTTGGTAGGAATCTAGGGGTGGTCTAGAGGATGAGTTTGGGGAGGAGTCAAATGAAGTCAGACTTCGGTAATGAGAGATTAAGGATGGGAAATAGCTGGAGGCTACCTGGAAATGAAGGACAATGGAGGGCCAGGTTAGTTTAAGGGTAGCATATTTGGGTATAGATATTTGGGGAGGATCAAGGGTGGAAAGTAGCTGGACACTGGAGGGCTAGGCTAGTAATAGATTTGGGTCCAGCTAAAATGTAAGGCTTATGGCCTCAGGCAAATGCCCCATCCAGTGGGAAGATTCAAGGAGAGTTCAAGGGAGTTCCCAGAGCCTGTACCTCATCATTAAGAAGCATTATATAATAGGAATGTTTACTTATGAGAAGAAATCCAAAAAGAAGAGGTAGGATAATATTATATAGATAGTACTTATGATGAGATAAATGGAGGAACAAATAAGTAATTTTGTCACTGGAATATAGTATAGACCACCAAAATAGAAAGAAAAATAGATGAAGAGTTAAGGAAATCGATCACAAGCTTAGCACAGAGGTAAGATATGGTAGTGATATTAGGATTCAGTTGTCCATATATCTTCAAACTCTTCCTCTCCTTCTTCCCCATACTTTCCCCTTCATCCACTCTGTTTATCTGCCTCTGCCTCTCTCCCTCCTTCAATCCCTCTTCCCTCTCTCTCCTCTCTCCTTCCCTTTCAATCTTCACTCTGTCATTTTGCGGGTTCTGCTGGTCCAGAATTTGTTTAGGGTCAATTTTTGCAGGTGTTTGGAGCAGTTTGGGGGAGACCTCAAGCAAGTCCTTGCTTTTTATTCTGCCATCTTGGCGCTGCCCCCCCCCCCCTTCTTTCCTTTTAGTCTTTTGGCAGTGAGTACTTAAATGTATTATGTAACCTAAGAGATATCATTGATATGTGTGACCAGAAAAGAGGGGTCAGGGTTGTGGTACTTGCATCCAAGAAACCTTAAATAACCCTGAGCCTTCTCACCAACTGACTGCTTTATGAAGGAGGAAGGCAGCAAGGCACAGTGCGAAGAGGACTGATAGGAGGGAGAAGATGTGCCTCACCGTCTCGTAGAGTTCGAGTTGGAGTCAGACTCAGAGTTCATCTAGTCCAGGGGTCTGTGGATAGAGTTTAGGGAGTCTGAATTTAGATGAAAAAAAAACCCCTATATTTTTATTTCAATATAACTGGTGTTTTTTGTAATCCTATATATTTTTAAAAATAAATTAAAAATTATTCTGAAAAGAGATACACAGGCTTCTCTAGACTGCGCAAGGGGTCTATGACAAAAACTCAAGAAGGTCTCATCTAATCCAAGTCCTCCCATTTTATAGATGAAGAAGCTGAGGTCCATGGAGGTTCTCATTTGTTTACAGATAGTAAGGATCAGAGGCAGAATTTGAACCCAAGTTCTCTAACTCCAGATCTTTCCTCCAGTCAGGGAGACTCATAGCCCTGATTTCAAATCTGGCTTCAGACACTAGCTGAGTGACCCTGGGCAAGTCACTTAACCTTGTTTGCATCAGTTTGCTTATCTGTAAAAATGAACTGGAGAAGGAAATGGCAAACCATTTCAATAACTTTGCCAAGAAAACCCCAAATGGAGTCATGGAGAGTTGTACGTGATTGAAATGATTTAACAACAAAAGGTCATCACTGGAATAATAACTAGGATAATAACATCTCAGGACCCAACTCACATAGTAATAATGTGTCCAGCAAATATTGATGTTCAGCTTTAAAGTCGAAATAAAATGCTTTGATCTTTGGGACTGCCAAATGCTGCATAGGAATTAAATCAGGATAAAAGGTGCCAAGTAAAGTCAATAATATGCATTTATTTAGTACTTGGTTCCAGGCACTGTGCTAAGTATTCAATATACAAAGAAACATAAAAACAATCTTTGCCCTTAAGGAACACACAATCTATTATGAGAAACAGCATGCAAGCAGCTAATATACAAGAGAAATTGTGGGGAATTTCAGAGGCAAGGTTTGGAGGAATCCAGGGAAGTCAGGAGGTAGAATTGGAGAGAAGTAATATTCTAGGTATGGGGGGACAGTCAGTGAAAAGGCACAGGGTTAGGGGGTGGAGTGTTTTTTGTGAGGAATAATATGGAGATCACTGTCACTGGATCATAGCATAGATCAAGGGAAATGAAGTACAAGAAGTTTTAAAAAGGTAGGAAAGGGCTTTAAAAGCCAAACAGAGGATTTTATATTTGAACTTGGAGTAAAAAGGGAACCTCTGTGAGAGGATATAATATAAAACCAACTGTCATTACAGATGAAAACATTTTAACATCCCTAATAAAATGAACATTTCATAGGACAATGGATGGCCTCTAAAATTTTAATTGCAAGAGAAAGCCGACTATACAAGTCAGAATGTTTAAAAGTAATCTATTTCCTGTAAGCACACCAAAAGAAATAGAACAAACACAGTGATATAATATAAAGTGAATTACAGATGGAACTGTAATGAATAATTCTGGCATCCTGGAAAAGGAAATTAAGTAGCAAGGGAATGGGCATGAGTCCTCAGCTCTCTGGGAACAAAAGTCTATGGCAAAAGATAGCGATCCGAAGACATAAGCAGAGTCACCATAGAAGGAGAAGGAAGGCTCCTCTCCAGATTGGGTCCAGAATGTGGAAAAGCATATCTAGGTCACAGTTGCTGAATTTGGGGGGAGAAGGGAACGATGTGCTAACTTCCTAGTTGAAATAATTGTTCTTTCCAACTAGATACTAAATTCAATTCTTTCTACCTCTTGCAGAAGCACAATTCCTGTCAGCAGCCTATCAAATTATGGACTTTGGGACAAAGCCCTAGTCACTATGACCTAGATTTGGAACTGCATTTAGATAACATATTATCATCAATATATATTTTTACACAAAATAATTATTAGAATCCCTGAGTTCTGTAAAATAACTGATGTGGTTTTGTTACTTTTCTCTAAAGTTAATAGGATAGTTGTAAGATAATAGATTTAGTGCTAAGGGATCTTGGGGGCCAGGTACAATCTGCTATTTCTACAGATGAAGCAACCTGATTGCATGTTGTGTGTTTTTAAATGACTATGTATAGCAAATTAAGAGGTTAAAATATGGAAAATATTCCTGGATCCGTGAAGAATTGGAAATGATTTTCTCTCTATTGGAATTACTAATGTGGGGCAACGTGATGAGATTTAAGAGCCGCTTACCCCATAAGCAAATACAGTTATCAGAAAGTGATATAGTTCAGGACAAATAGGCTTCTAGCAAAAGACAGACTATAACCGCAGTATTAAATCATAATGGAAAATGTAGGCACTACATTGATGTACTCGGTGCATTAGAAAATACTTTCTTTATGCAGTCCTGGGCCAAACAATTCCCAGTACAACTAAATCAAAGAGTTTCTAGTGAAGGGAGGTTCGACACCTTCTATGCACACTATAGATTTAAAGCTTAATGTCTTCCATGGTGTCATGCAAATTTATGTAGGATCTCAATAGCAAAACATAAAGAGGATTCTGATTCATAAATAATACATCCAATATATTTAAAATAAAGTTAATTAAATCTTCCTTCAAAGTTTAAAAGTGACTTAAGTTATGTAGCAACACACTTCATTTTTTATTGTTCTCTTTTCTGCTATCTGTGGGGAATGTGAGTACATAGAAACAGGAGTTTGGGGGAAAAGCAGTAGATTTATTCCATGTGTCTGGATTTCATTGTCTAGGTGGCATTTTCCCTTATTACTTGATTTTTGTTTTGTTTTATGGATAATATTCTGACTTGAAAAGTGATATTATTTGTCATTAACACGAGGAATTTGAATTCCAAGTTGAGAGGAAAGAACTCAGTGCAATTTGAGTTTTGTTGTTTTGTTTTTTAATACTGTAGATCTTGGCTTGAAAGTTTGGGTTTCACAAACTTCTTTCCAATATTAAGAAAATCTGTATCTCTTTTACCCATCCTGTAACAAACTAATCTGAATTTATGCATATGAGGTTGTTTTTAAATTGAAAATCATCCTTTTTTGTGATATTTAAAAATATTTTTTTATTATGGTTTAGTCAGACTCATGCCTCCAGGCAGGGCCATGGATGAGAGAATTTTTCCAGCTCCAGACTTCTTAGCTTAATGCAACATTCCTATAGGAAGATGAGCTAAATTTGAAGAAGAAACAGCCTATGCAAGAATGGTTTGACAATGGATGCCTTTTTATAGTAACATATGGAACGACTGAAAAATCCCACAATCTCAGAGCTGAAAGGGTACCCAAAGTGATCAAGTATAACCCATATCTGAAAAAAAAAAATAAAAGGATCTCCTTCACAAAATATAAATGGCTCTCGATTTACTGATTATAGACCTCCAGTGACAGGAAGCTCCCTTCCTTCTGATTGCTGTAAGAGTTGGGAAATTTTGTTTTGTTTTATTCTTATGAAGCCGAAATTTGTCTTCTGCTCCCACCATTTGCTTCCAATATTGGACAAGCAGAAGGGGCTAACCTGCCTTCCATGTGACTAACGTTTAAATACTTGAAGATATCATTCAAGTTCTGATTTCTTCCTCCAAATCTTGTCTTCTCTCAGCTCCTTCAGTGTTACACAAATGACTTGATTTCAAGATTCTTTTACATTTAGTTTTTAATAAAAATTTATATTTAATATATATTATAATTATATGTAATATAATATATATTATAATAAATATTTATACTTCTTTCTCTCTTTCTTCTTTCTTTCTTTCTTCCTTTCTTCCTTTCTTCCTTCCTTCCTTCCTTCCT
>NW_027186457.1:10801980-10812638 GCF_028583685.1 Petaurus breviceps papuanus | reverse complement strand
TTTCTTTCTTTCTTTCTTTCTTTCTTTCTTTCTTTCTTTCTTTCCTTGTATCCCCAGTCCCTAGTGGTGAGTCACATAGAGTCCCTTAATAAAAGCTCATTGAATGGAATTGAATTGATCATCAGTGTCATTGTTTTTGCCCCCTCTAAAGTTAACATTTATTTCTTTTAATTTTTTTCCTTTTTACATTTTGAGTTTAAAATTCTCTCCCTCCCTCTCACCCCTTTCCACACCTACTGAAAAGGCAAGCAGTATGATAGCAATTATATATGCAAAATCATGCAAATCATATTTCCACATTAGTCATTTTTTTTAAAGCAAGCAAAATAAATTGAGAAAAATTACACCTCAGTTTACAGCCAGAGTCCATCAGTTCTCTCTCTGGAGAGCATTTGGATAGCATTTTTTCCATTATGAGTCCTTTAGAACTGTCTTGAATCATTGTATTGATGCAAATAGCCAAGTCTTTCACAGTTGATCATCATTATAACATTACTGTCACTGTGTACAATGACCTGTTGGTTCTTCTCACTTCATTTTGCCTCAGTTCATAAAGGTCTTGCTATGTTTTTCAGAACCCCTCCTCCCTTGTCATTTCTTTTTTTCCCCCAAATGCTTTATTAACTTCTGATTTACATCATTCATTTCTGCCCAGATTTTGAGTTACAAATTTTCTCCCTGTTTTCCCCCTACCCACTGCCCCAAAATAGCAGCCCCAGGAAATCCCCTCCTCCAATCTGCTCTCTCTCATATTTTCTCCCATACACCTTTAGACTTTTCCAGTGGATCTCTATGCCCCAATGCCTGTATATCTTATTTCCAAATTACATGTAAAATAGTATTAATAATAGTATATTATATATATATATATATGTATTTAAACATCTGATTTTAAAACTTTGAATTCCAGATTCATTCTCTTCCTCCCTTGTCACCCCCCTCCCCTTACTGGGAAGTTAAAGCAGTTCAGTATAGGTTGTACATGTGTGGCTAATGCAAAACAATAACATAGTAGATATATTATAAAAGACTGACTATATTTCCCTCCCTCCTATCCCACCTCCCACTTGTTCTGTTCTCTACTTTGATCCTGTCCCTTTTCAAAAGTGGGTGCTTCCAACTTCCCTCCCCCCCCAGCCTGCCCTCCCTTCCATAATGCCCCCTCTCATCCCTTTCCCCCCTACTTTCCTGTAGGGTGAGATACCCTATTTAGTGTGTATTTCATTCCCTCCTCAAGCCAAATTCAATGGGAATAAGGTTGACCCATTTCCTTTTGACTTCCTATTCTTCCCCTCCATTGTGACCATTTTCCCTTGCCTCTTCTATATGAGATAGTTTATCCCATTCTGTCTCTCTCCATCTTCTCTCATTATATTCCTCTGTCACCTCTTAATTTCACATTTTAAGTATCATCCCTTCCTGTTAAATTGGTTCCTTGCCCTCTATCTATGTTTACCTGTAAACCTATGCCCATATACCCTCATATATATATATATATATATATGTATATATTATTTTTTCTATTCCCTTCAACTACTGAGAAAGGTTTCATAAGTTACAATTATTGTTTTTCCATGTAGGAATGTTAATAGTTCAACTTTGATAAGTTCCTTATGATTTCTTTTCCCTGTTTACCTTCTCATGCTTCTCTTGCTCCTTGTATCTGAATATCAAATTTTCTATTCAACTCTGGTTTTTTCAACAAGAATGCTTGAAAGTCCTCTATACCACTGAATGACCATATTTCCCCCTGAAACATGATACTCAGTTTTGCTGGGTAGGTGACTCTTGGTCTTAATCCCAGCTCCTTTGACCTCTGGAATATTGTATTCCAAGCCCTCAGTATAGAAGCTGCCAGATCCTGGGTTATCCTGATTGTGTTTCCACAATATTCAAATTGTTTCTTCCAGGCTGCTTGTAATATTCTTTCCTTAATCTGGGAATTCCAGAACCTGGCTATAATATTCCTAGGAGTTTTCTTTTTGAGATCTTTTTTAAGGAGGTGATCGGTGGATTCTTTCAATCTCTGTTTTGCCCTATGGTTCTAAAACATAAAGGCAGTTTTCTTTGAGAACTTCCTGGAGGATGATTTTTAGGTTCTTACTTTGCTTCTGGCTTTCAGGTAGTCCAATAATTTTTAAATTTTCTTTCCTGGATCTATTTTCTAGGTGAGTGGTTTTTCCAATGAGATATTTCACATTGCCTTCTAGTCTTTCATTTGTTTGGTTCTGTTTAACAGCATCTTGATTTCTCATAAAGTCTAGAGCTCCAATCTTTGCTCCAATCTAATTCTGAAGCAATGATTCTCCTCATTGAGCTTTTGAGATTCTTTTTCCATCTGGCAAATTTGGCTTTTTAAGGCATTCTTCTCCTCATTGCCTTTTTGAGCCTCTTTTGCCATTTGAGTTAGTCTGTTTTTTAAGGTGGTATTTTCCTCAGTCAGGCTGTTGACTCTCATTTTGTAATTTTCTTGCATTGTTCTCATTTCTCTTCCCAATTTTTCCTCCACTTCTCTTATCTGCTTCTTAAGGCCCTCTGTAACCAGCTCATATTTTCCTTTGAAGCTTTTGGTGCAGGAGTTCTGACTTCACTGTCTTCCTCCTGTTCCATGCTTTTCTCCTTTTTTGTCCCCCAAATAGGAGTCTAATGTTGGATTCTTCTGTCTGCTTCGTTTCCTATGCCTGGTCATGTCACCCCTCAGTCACTTGACCCCTGGGCTTTTTGCCACAGTAGGACTCTGCCACCAGACACGGGAGCTTTTGTTCTAAATGCTGGGGTTTTCTCCGCTTGCTGGAGGCATTAGATGGGTGCCCTCTCTGAGGCTTCCACACATTCTGGCAAGCTGGACACACACCCTAGGACCTCCACCCTAGACTGCAATCCAGATCCAAGAAGGTTAAAACAAGAGCTATTACCCCTCAATTGGTGCTTGGTCTCCCTACACTCTGCAGTCCAGGAGCTGAAGCTGCCATGTGGTTCTGGCTGGCTGTGCCAGTGTCTCAGCGCCTTCTTGCCCCAGGGGGCAAAAGCCATGCACTCTCACTTACTGGGTCCCAAAGTCCAGACTGCACTGACCTCTCACTTTGTCCTTCGCATCTATGTGTTGATAATTCTGGAAATGGCCACAGCTGCTGCTGATCTGGAGTCCCTCCTGCCAGGGCTGGGCTGGGCTCCCAGAGTACTGTCCTGGCCAATTCCTGCCAGCCTGCCAGGCTGTCCTCAGTGGGAGGTTAGCTTCTCTGTGTCATTTTGTGGGTTCTGCAGATCCAAAGTTTGTTTAGAGTCCCCTTTTTACATAGATTGGGGAAGGTGGAAACAGGAGCAGCGGGGAGGTCCTGCTTCTATTCCTCCCTTGTCATTTCTTATAGCACAATAGAACTCTACCACATTCATATCCTAGAATCTGGTCAACCATTCTCCAATTAATGAGCATCCCCTAGATTTCCAATTCTTTGCCACCACAAAAAGAGCTGCTATAAATATTTATGTACATATCAATCCTTTTCCTTTTTCTTCAGTCTTTTTGGGATACAGACCTAGTATTGGTATTGCTGGATCAAAGGGTGCACAGTTATATAGCCCTTTGGGCATAGTTCCAAATTGTTTTCCAGAATGGTTGGATCAATTTGTAATTCCACCAACAGTTCATCAGTATACATATTTTTATCAAGGTCCTTTTTAAAATTCTGTGCTTAAAATTGAACATAATATGTAAGATGTGGCCTATTCAGAGAGTACCACAAAATAATCACTTTTTTATTCCTGGACACTATGCATATCTTAATGTAGCCTAAGTTCATACTAGCTTTTCAAGTTGTTTTATCATACTTATTCATGCTGGAGTCCACTAAGACTCTACTATCTTTTTCAAATTAAACCCTAAATTCATTATAAAACTTATAGCAAGAAGATGTAAGTAATATTTTTTACAATAAATATCTCATTTTAAGCCTTGGAACAATATAATAAGCCCCTAAGATATTCATGATTCTCTGCTTTGAAGTTTTGAGGCATTTATTTCAATTTAAAAATGATGAGTTCAACCATTATTTCTTTAAGTTCCTAGTTAAGAATATGTATAACATTAAAGCAAAGGTTCCTCTGCCAAAATATGCATTTATATATATCCCTATTTAGCATTTGGTTTCTTTGAGGTTGAAATATAATTCTGTTTACTAGAAATGTTTGGGTAACAAAAAAACAGATTATGTGAGCAGTTGAGTACACTGGTGGGGTCAGCTTGATCAGGACAGAGAGAAGGGAGATATTGAGGATGGTCTTTGGTGATATAAGCATCTCAGAGCAGAAGACCCAGGCTAGCCCCTACAATGTACTCATCTATTCATGGCAGAGAGAAGCCCAAGAACAGAATTGCTACTTTCTCAACTTTCCCTCTAGTGCCTGCCTATCCACAGACACTATTTTATAATTTGTTTTTTTTTTCCATTCAAACATTTCTGGTAACCTATGAATTATCAATAGAGTTCTCTCATATGGCATAATGGATTTGAGTGAGAAAGTGTGAATTTAAATCCCTGAATTATTACCTACTATCTGTATGTCTCTGGGCAAGTCGCTTAACCCCATTTTTTCTTGTTTGTTAAAGTTTGGAACTAGGTGGTTTTCTTAGAACCATCAAACAAAGCTCAGACTCACCAGAAGATATTTTGAAAGACTTTGTATGTGGGAATCAAGGATGTTAGAAACAAAATGCAGTGGTCATATTTGCTGAATCCAGAATGAGGACACATATTCTAACAAGACATGTTGCTTTTGTGAAGTTATATCAAAAGTTCACCTAGTTTTCTAAAAATCAGGCCTGTCCTGGAAAATCTGAGAGGAATAGATCTTTTTGGCCAAGAGGATACTATTCTTTGAGGCTCAAGGATAGGATGACAAAATATCTCTTATTTTTGATCTGTCGTTTATTTTTGATCTGTCATTTCTGAAACTCTCTTTAATACCTCAGCCAGAATTGATGATGTTATTTTGCTAGCTCTGGGATCCTGAGGCAACTGGAGAGATTTACATTTTTCATCACTAATTACTTTAACAAGCACTTTCCATTTCCCTCTAAGAACTGGCTTTTTATAGTGTGAAAATAAACCATCATTTAAAAATAACTGTCATTCTGTTAGTATCTATTTTTTTAACCTGAAGAAAATTTTGAGTTTTTATTTTAGTCCTTTAGGTTTATCTGTAAAGATAAAATCTTATTTTTATAATTCTTGTAGCATTTTTCATGTGTTTGATGCTGCAATTGAGTCTAGTTACCAAAATAAAGATCTATGGTAACATGAAATATTGTCTGTTATATAAGGATTTGCCTAACTAAATTAGCAGAGGCTTATCATTAATTCAATTCAATTAAATAATACTTATTAAGTATCTTTTCTATTGCAAAAGACTGTGCTAGAGCCTAGAATACAAAGAACATGAAACAATTCCTGTCTTAAGGAAGGTTACTTTCTACTGGGTGATACAATGTACACACAAATAATTAAGTTTGAACAGTATGAGGGTGTTAAAATAACCGAGGTGATCAGTGAAACTCTTGTGTAGATGGTCGCCCTCCGAGATGAACTTTGAGAGATGCCAGAAATAACATGATGCTGAGATGAGGAGGGAATGTGTCTCACAGATAAGAGACCATATAAAGGACAGGAGATGGAATGTTGGTAGCAGCCTTGTGCCATCTGAATGAAATGTACATGAAGAACATTAGGGAAGGTGGGAGGGTTTCAAACACCAGATCAGACATTTGGATGTTACTTGAGAGACAACAGGGAGACACAAGATTTTTGAGTAGGTTGGTCAAATATTTTTAGGAATGGCAAAGGAATAGAAAAAGGGGGAGGAAAGGGGATAAGCCTAGAGGCAAGGACATTCAAATAAGAGATGATGCTACCTTGAATAAGAGAGACCTGTATGAGGAAAAAGAAGATGGAGGTGTTTCTGGGATTCTTCTTCATCACCTCTCATATTCACTGAGTTATCCCATCCTTTCAGTTGCATTTCTGCAATATCTCTAAGTTCTATCTCCTCTCTTTCCTCTTTCTCTTTTCCTTCTGGTTATTTGTGGGTGTGTGTGTGTGTGTGTGTGTGTGTGTGTGTGTGTATTTAATTGTGAACTTAGCAATGGTCAACAAACAGATGTTTCAATATGCACAGAAGAACAAGACAGAGTCTTATGTAAGAAACTCTGGGATAGGTTAATTCGTAGTGATATATACGCAAAAAGAACATTATTTAAATATTCTTAAATGCACAGAAAAAAATGAAACAAAAGACAGAAAGAAAAAGAAATGGACTGGTTTTGCTACTACATTGTTACGTAATATATTTATTTTATATTTACATATTCATTCTTTATATATTATATTTACATAATATTTATATTATATTTTTATATTTCTTTTTTTTAAACCCATTATATAGTAGTACCACCTTTTCACTATTCTTCCTGCTACCATCATAGTATAAGAGCAGACTAAACTATTTTAATAGCCTCTTAACGGGTCTTCTTAATTCTAAGTTCTTTTTTCCCTTGTTCTTCACTTTCCCCCCACTTCCTTAATACTTCTTCCTGCATAATCTTTCTGGTGCATGTATCTGGTTATGCTGTTCAAAGGTACTCACTTCTCCGTTCCCTACTAAGCACTGTTCAAACTCCTTGTCCTGGCTTTCAAGGCTCTATGTAATCTGGCACCAATCTAAGTTTCAGGTGTATCTTCTAGTATTCGCTTCTGAAATCTAGCTTTTGGGGCATAGGATGCAACCAATTTGGACAGTATATTCTTTTACCCAAACACCCTCTGTGTTTTCTACCTCCATGTTCTTCATGTGTGGAATATCCACCCTTCCACTTTTCACCTATGGATTTCAATATCCTTTAAAGCCCAAACCAAATGCAATATGTAGTCCTTTATTTAGTTATTAATGATCTTAACCCTAGACTGCACAAAGCACTTTATCACATTTTTTTATATATTATATTAAACCCAAATATATTTAGTAAGTATATTTCTATATTATATCTTATTTATTTTTACCATTTATTATTATGCATTATATTTGTCTGCTTTTATGTCCTCCATCCTAGACTATGAGGTACATGAGGACAGGAATTGCATCTTGTCTAAGTTTCCTTTCTTTTCTAGTACCATAATGCTCAGCATTTAAAAAGTGCTTAATAAGTAAGTGTTCCATTAATGAATCAATATCAGAAATAAGAGTTTGTTTAAGAAAAGGGAAAAACTATTTTCCCTTTTCTTAGTTCAAGTAAAGTAATTGCAGCATATGAGTTGAAAAAGGACCTAGAGACTATCAAATTCAATGAATCCTCTCCCCTCTTTTTGATCCAGACCTGGGATTTCATGCCAATAGAGAGCTCATGTGAAATCTCTTTCCACTAATGCATATTGCCAACTCATCTTCAATTTAATTTACCTGCAACACCAACAGTGTAAGTGACTTCATCCTGGTCATATAGTTAATGTATAATAGATGAATGACTTGAACCCACATCTTTATGACCCTAAGGTCAACCTTCTCTCCACTATAACATGACACATCTTAACTGAAACCCTTCCTGATCAGTAATCCCTTCATTAACATCCTCAGCAAGAAAGGACTTGTCCACTCAATTCATCCTCTACTCAAAATCTGTCAGTGAGAGAGAATCTCCAAAAGTGACCTACTTTTCCTTTGCAAAGTGCTTAGGCAGTGTTCCACCATATCAGGCCTAAATCTGCCTCTTGACAATTTTTACCCATTGCTCCTAGCTTCCTCCTCATGGATCAAATACAGCAAAAGTACTCCTTCTTCCATATGGTCGCCATTTACATGCTTGAATATAGTCGTTTTGCCTTGTATAAGATTTCTTCTTTCTAGGCTAAATTCCAATTCATTCAACTGTTTTCTTATGCAGTATGGTCTCCATTTTCCTCATCATCATGTTTGCCAGCTTATGGCCATATGCCTCTTCATTAATGGCAATTAATAGAAATCTAAAATGCTGTGCTCAGAACTGAACACAATACCCCAGATGTGGTCTGTCCAGAGAATCGTATTATGGTATTAGAACTTTTCTTGGAGGATATCCTGTGAAAATTCCCCATGGAAGATGAGACCCTATGGATAATTAATCCCTCCAAATGGTCTTATATGACAGACAGTGTGCTGCTTGAATCAAGCCCTGGGAATACTATAAAACTTCCAAAGTGATACCCACAAATACCCAAAAGAATTTGACCTACCTATGTACACACAAAAAAATAAAGTTTGGAATATGGGACTCTTGAGGGCAGGGACTATTTCTGCTTTTCTTCTGTCCTCAAGACATTAGCATTAAACTAACCCATAGAAATAGATTAATAAATGCCTATCTGACTGACTGATTAGCTGATGACAAAAATTGCCCCATAACCAGTTGATCAATTAGTCCATCTGTTCATCTGTCTTGGGCATATGCTGTAGATGGACAGGTATCTAGATAGCCTGATAATATAATAGGAAGAAAATTGCAAGGATGGGTTATCTTTGTGTAGCTAAAGTACTTTCAATGAACTAAAATTTCCCTATGAAGGAAAATATTACTTAATAATGTTAATATATTATTTGCATAGCTAACATTATCATTATTAATATAATATTGTTACTTTCTAGTAATGCTGTATGTTGTGGTCACATACAATTGGAAAGACTAAAAAATTGTGAGTAACTCAAGGAAACATGGATAGGCATATGGTGGTCATAAAGTGAGTATAACATATCATCAAATGGGACTTGCTTATCAGAAGTGATATAACAGGAGTCATTAGGATATGCATGATTAGAAAAGAATTTAAAATCATAGAATAAGAATTAGAGATAACAGATGTATAACCCAAGCACTAACTGGTACCCATCTAATGCTAAAAGTTCCAGTAAGAGGCCTCCCATGGACGCACCCCCCATATAGGGCTGAAAACTGGATGGATCCCTATATAGAATTTATGGGACACCATGGACAAAAATTATTTGGGATAGGAAAGTTGTGTTCTGAATCATGACAGGGATGACTGATATCATTTAGATCGTTAAAGTATTAGAGAAGAAGAAACTTCATCTTATTAGACTCAGCCCATAATTCTTGCCTACTGGGATCTTTTGGTAACTTTTTATCATATGACTTGTATAATCTGATGGTATCACATGCCCAGTACATGAGGCATCAGAGCAATGAGTTTGGAGTCAGAGGACCGAGCTTCAAATATTGGCTCTTCTGCTCATTGTTTGGATTTGGTCACGTAATTTCAGTTTTCTTACACCCAGTTTCAGGGCTTTTCTGGTAAATGTTTAAAAACCAACCCTCTGGAAAAAATGTGCATGTGACACATTTTTAAGGTTAATCTGCATTATTCATATCATCCATCACTGTCTTAAATCTAGAAACTAACAAAACAATAAATCAAGCCCTGATTGGTAGGGTTTGCTGATTCCTGAAGTGTAATTGCTCATATTAAAAATTTAATACTCTGTTCTCATGAGCCAGTGAGCCAAAAAGAACTCACTCAAGCATACCCCAATATGTGGACCCTTTGTCTGAAACTGAAAAAAAAAAACTGCATTATCTCAGTCACCTTTAAAAATAAATTTCTCTTATTTTTAGTGATATGGAGAAATCTTACTTGCCTTTTTTAAAAGATAAAAACATAATCCAGGACCTTTATCCATTTTCTGTAATCTCCATTCTATTTGATACATCTTAAAAAAAAAGATACCTAATCAAATGCTTTTAAAATTGTGCCACCTTCAGCATAGATTTCTATCTGTATTTGTTTGGGTCTAATCAGGGATCCTGATTTCATCCTATGTATCATCACCACCTTCCTCCCAGAGTACATTGTGTCCTTAGGTGATAGAGTGCAAATGGAGGGCTTCCTCTACCACTCATGAATCATAGACATAATCACAAATTGCACGTCACTCAAAAGACAATGAAGATAATGTTGGATGATGTAAAATATTCTGTAGAACATTAACAATGATGACATATATAAGAAGTGGTGTATCAGGAACAAGTATGATTTAGGAATAGAGGTGCACTTGTCATGTGGGATCATAAATAGATATATTGGTTTCACTAGAATTTACAAAATCTCCAAGAAACTAGAAACCCTCTGTTACCATGTGGATAGGTCTCCTTCAAAAGATTAATAGAAAGTCTTAGACAAAAATGACAAGGAATGGGTGCATATGTAGGAGTTAAAATCTCAACTCATTATTGGAAGGAATCTTCACCAACGAAGTCATAAATCCAGGAAATTCATGAAAATATGCAAAATGAGGACAACTCAGTAGTTTATGGGAAAATTGAATTGTGATTAATAACATTCTTCAAATAACCAGGAAAGATAATAAGCATTTGAAAAATTGAGAGTTGATCATATAGACATATATAAATGAGAGTAATACTGACTCTGTGACCCTGAGAATATCATTTGAGTTTTCAGTGGGAAAGGTAACTTTGTAGAATATAAGGTACAGAAAAAGTACTGACTTGTATTGTTTCCGGGAGTTGTTCATCTATACCTCTGAAATCATAGGTCTAAGCCCAGACAGTTGTCTGGATTATTAGGTTGATAATTTACATTTCACACTATAGTGTTTATATA
>NW_027186457.1:10770827-10801580 GCF_028583685.1 Petaurus breviceps papuanus | reverse complement strand
AAAAAAAACAAAAACCTTTGCCTTTTTAAGTGTTTTATTACAAATATTCCTGATTCTGTTGCATACACAGATTGCCCTTGAGAAGTTTATTAACAATAACTCTTGATAATTTCTACAACCCCAATTAACAGAATGATGCCTCAGAAACAAATAATGCCTCAAAGGCATCAAAGGTGTAAGTCATTGTTTAGATACATATGGCCTACCAATGATTTTTTCTAACATGCTAACTGGAAAAAAATAACTAATGTTTTCATTGTACATGTATTAGGGCAGCTGATCACTGCTTAGGAAGAGAGAGTGGCATTTTTATTCTAGAGGATTCTAGCCTTGAGATTTTAAAACAAATTTTTATGATAATACATTAAATTGTATTGATTTGGTCTAGCTCTAAATCTATGATTTTAAATCCTATGATCTTTTAAAAAATATATTGATACATTTTTATTTTGATAGGACACAAACAACCTTACATACAAATTTACTTACAAAGTACAAAACTCCCTCCAAATACTATACTACAAATCAGTTTATTATTAAGATTTGTTAAATGTGTAACATATTTTTTTTAAAGAGAAGTCAAGTCAACAAGCATTTATTAAGCACTTTCTTTGTGGTTAATAAAGTCACTGTGCTAAGAGCCAGGGATAAAAAAAAAAAGGCAAAACAGTCTTTGTCCTTGAGGTGATTACAATCTATCTAATGAGGAGACAACATGGAAGGAATTTTGTGAAAATAAGATACTTACAAAATACACTGGAAATATCTCAGAAGAAAAAAACTAACATTAAGGAAAACTGGGAAAGAATTATTGCAGAGTAAACAATTTTAACTGGGACTCGAAGGAACCCAAGAAAACCAGGAGGCAAAAATAAGGAGGTAGAGAATTTCAGATTTTGTATTTCATCCAGAAGGCAATTGGGAACCAATGGAGTCTATTTATTAGGGGAATAACATGGACTATCACCTTGACATCAGAGTAGAGGATAAAATGCAGTGGGGAGAGAATTAAGGCATGGAGACCAACCAGCAGGCTCTCACAACAGTCCAGGTAGTGTCAGAGGAGAGAAGGGACTGTATGTGAGAGATGTTACAAAGGTGGGACACAGAGGACTTGGTGTTTCAGCAACTCTGATGATATGGTGCATTCAACTAGGGTTCCTTTGCCATGCTGTCTTTATTATGACAGTTGAATTCATTGCGTGTGTTGTTATTTTGTCTTGGCTTCCTTCCATGTTTATTATGCCACTATAGTATGAATTTACATTCCTTCTACTCTTCTTTCTTAATGATGCAGTTATATTCCTTTGCACTCAGATACCACAATTTGTTGAACCATTCCCCGGTCCTTGGGCACTGAATTTTCCTGTCTTCTGTGGCCACAACCATGAATGAGGTTTTTTGATAGTTAGTCTTGTTTTATATGTGGGTCTTTTCTTGTTATCAATAACCTTTTTGGGATATAATCCCAGTTGTGAAATCTCTGGGTCAAAGAGTATGAATAATAATTATTAATGATGATAATTAATAATTTTTTATGATACTAAATTGTTTCCCAGAATAATTGAACCAGTTCACAATGCCCCCAGCAGTGAATTTTGTGCTTCCCTTAATAAAGTTCCTCCAACAAGTTTTCCTTATTTTTTAAGCACCAATGCTAACCTTGAATTTTTGCATACGATTGGGAAATATTTAAATAATATTATTAAATAATAAATAAATAAATAAAATTAATAAATAATATTAAATAAAGGGAAATAAATAAAAACATATTAGAGAAAACAATTTAAACAAAATGATTTGTATCTTACGAATTTTTATACTTCTCATATTTTTGAAAGCTATAACTTTCTATCCTCTACTTTACAATTTTTTATATTGTTATACATTTGAAATTCATTAGAGCACATATTTCAAGATGATAACCTAAATCTAGTTTTTGCTAGTCTCCTTGCCAGTTTTCTCAAAATTTCCTATTGAATAAAAAGCTCCTTCCTCAGTAGTTTGTGTTCTGGGGTATATGTATAATAATCCAAGATATTTTATAATGGGAATTTCTTTGGTTTATAGGTTGAATGATGAGAATGATCTCTTCCAACTTTCAGATTCTTGATTCTTGATAAAACTAACAAAAAACATATGATTCTGTAGTATTAATTATAGTGAGTATCTTCTTAACTCCTTTCAATAGTTTTTTTTATTATCCATTATCTGTCTTTTATGTCCTATTCTGTCTCAACAACAAGACTGTAGGCCCCTTGGGGTCACAGATCACATTTTATGCCTTTTTATACTCCCTAGTGCCTAATGCCAGTGTCCCATATGTTATAGATTTTACAGAATATGTTTGTAGTGAAGATGATGGTCTGAGGGAAAGTTGAACTAGCCTTGTGTCTTGTCCTAACTTGATTACTTATTATCTTTGTGATAATCAGCAAGTCTTTCCCCATCTCTAGGCTTCCATTTCCATGTAGCTAAAATAGGAGTGATAGCTGGATTAGCTGAGTCATAGAATATAAGAGCTAAAAGGGACATGGGACTAGTCCAGTGGCTCTCAGAATTTTTGGTCTCAAGACCAACCACTTTATACTCTTAAAATTATTGAAGGTCCCAAAGTGCTTTGGTTTAGAAGAGTTAAAACTATCAATATTTATGATATTCAAAATTAAAATGGATACATTTAAGATATTAATTTATTTAGAAATAAAATAAACATGTTAACATAAGTAATAATATTACTTATGAAAAATAACTGTTTCCAAAAAGAAGAGTAGCTTTGTTTTACATATTTTTACAGATCTCTTTCATGTCTGACTTCCTAGAAGACAACTGGATTCTCATATGTGCTTCTGCTTTCAATCTGTTGTGATGTGATTTTGATTGAAGTATATGAAGAAAATCCATCCTTACACTGATATGCATTTAGAAAATAAAGGAACATTTTAAGAAAAATAATATCTTAGTATTATTGTGAAAATATGTTTGACCTTGTGGGTATTTCTAAAAGAGTTTCAGGGACCCCTAGGGGTCCAATGTCCATACTTGAAGAACCACTAGTCTGGTCCAACTCTTAACATTGCAGATATGGAAACTGGGACTCAGAGCATAAAATTTAGAGCTAGAAAAAAAAAATCTTAGAGATGATTTCTTCTAGCTCCTTCCTTTTACAAATGAAGAGACTGAGGTTCAGAGAAGTAAAGGGGGGTAATTTGCCTTTGTGTGATCTCTGGTTTTATAGTTAGTAAGCAACAGAGTCAGAATTTGAACCCAAGTCTTTTGACCAGTTGTCTTTCCACTGTTTCACATGAAATTGCTTGCCCAAAATTAGTCTGCTAGTTATCTTTGGCAGATTCAAGGTTCACAAGGTTCACAAGGTTCACAGGACTCTATAACTGAACTGGAATGGACAGATCTTATGGGTAATCTATTTTGTCCATATGTCAAGGACCTGCGATTTCATTATCTTTTCACTATCTTCACACTTCACTGAGAAGATCAAAACCTGCCTAGAATTTTATGTTTTAAAGAGTTACCTGAGGCTCAGACAAATAAATGACTCTATCATGGTCAAAATTTAGGAAGAATCAGAGAAAGTACTTGAAATCCAGCCATTTCTTTGCTGTCACATTGCTGCCAAGTTCATTCCATTTAACCGTCTCAATTTTTTTCTTTTTGCATTTTGGAGGGCAATTGGGGTTGTGACTTGCCCAAGGTCACATGGCTAGTTTTTGTGTTAAGTGTCTGAGGCCGGATTTCAACTCAGGTCCTCCTGACTCCAGGGCCGGTGCTCTATTCACTGCACCACCTAGCCGCCCCAACCATCTCAATTTTTAAAGCAGACAGAGCATTGTAATGAAATCAGAGTCAGAAAGACCAAGATTGAAATTCTGTTTCTATCATATATTGGCCATACAATAATACTGGACATTTCATTGAACTGTTCACCGTATTGGGCACTTTAAATCTATAAATGTGTAGATCGATTGTTGGTCTGTATCAATTGAGAGTTCTCTATGCCAGTGAAATCACAAGTCCAGTAAAAAAATATGAAATAGGAAACTGAGGCCCATATTTGAATTTATTTTTTTGATTCCCAGAGTACTGATCTTTTCTACTACCCCCTGTGATCTACTGGGTCCTCTCCATTTCTTTCTTTCTTTTTTTTTATGAGCAATGGGGATTAAGTAACTTGCTCAAGGTTACACAGCCAGGTGTTTCTGGGTGGTTGCTAAGTGTCGGAGCCCGGATGCGATCCCCAGGTCATCCCGACACTGGAGCCGGTGCTCTTACTCGCTGTGCTACCTGGCCGCCCCTGGTCCTCTCCATTTCTAACTGACAGCTGGTAGGATAGCAGATAAAAGTGTTGACCCTGTGAAAGTCACCTAACATTGTCTCTCTGTTTACTCATTTGTAAAATGCAGGTAAAAGTAGCACCTGCCTTCCAGGGTTATGCTGATAAAATGAGATGATGAGTGCTTTGAGAAATGCAGAATGCTATACTAATGTTAGCTATTATTATTTTATTCATTCCAGTCACAATACAATTATTCCATGGTAGCTACATGAATCTCTGGTGTTGTAATTAGGGAATGCATGTATGACAGGTAAAAAGTGCTCAATGAATTAAAGCTATTCCTTTTCATCTTTCAAGAGATTCTTCTGTAATGCCTACCGGACTGACTTAATTGTCTTGTCATAACCTGCAGTTTACTAAGGTATTGTCAGCATGAGTGGGGAGCTCTGTGGTCAAAATGGGAACATTCTTCTAACAGATTTTAAGTGGAAAATCTGGAGGGGAGGACATTCGGTGAAAATATTAAATTACCCTATCACTGGTAACCTCCATCCATGTGTACTTACTGTTGCAGAATATAGTCTGGCAAGGGCAAAGCAATAGGGAACCCATTAACACCCTAAAATACAATGAACATTCCACATCAGGGTTCAACTTGGGGCAGGGCCAGACCCTTGCTGCTGCTGGAAGAGGAGCCAGAACTCAACTCCCAGTGCTGGGGGGTTAGAATGAAAGACTTCAGTGAATTCAAATCAAGAGCATTTTGCAAATGGAGAGCTGAGGAACATTTGGGGGAAGCTGAAGGCTATTAGCTGAATTAATTCCCCAGCAAGTACCAGCCAAGGAGGCCTGCTCTATGGGGCCTGCAGTGGCGATATATCTCACACTTGGTCAATCTGCTGAGAAATTAGCAGGTTTTCTTGATTTACTTTTTAATTTTCAGTGCTGAACATTTTTTATTTTGAAAGTTTTATTGCTGTGGTAGAAGAGTGAAAAGATGGGCTGATGCCTAGGGAATCACAATGAACTGTGGTTTTCCTTTAAAAACTTCCATTTGCTGGGTGGAGGACTTTCAATGTGTCCACAACCCTAGGGTGTAGGTCTGAGATTGTGCCTGAATAAGCATCGCAGCAACTGCTGTCTTCCAGACAGATTTATGGGAATTATGCACTGGAAATGATGTGGAGGGGGAACATAATGGTAATTAGCATTTATACACTGCTTTCAGGTTTGCAATGGCTTTACAAATGTTATTTCAATCTTCACAACAGCCTTGGGAGGTAAGTGCTACTGTTATGTCCATTTTACAGATGAGGAAACAGACTGAGAAACACTAAGTGACTTGCCCACAATTCCACAGATAATCGGCATCTGAGATGGGATTCGAACTCAGGTGTTCCTGACTCCAGGCCCAATACATTATCCACTGTGCCACCTAGCTGCCTGTTTGCATTTGCTGGAGAAATAAAAAGAATACTATGGATGATGATATCAATAACATAGGTAATGTATGACCTATATCAAATCACTTCCCTTCTCAGTAGCTGAGGAGAGGGAGGAAGGGAGAGTGGGAGATAATTGGGAACTTAAAAAATGAATGTTAGAAATTTTTACATTTAATTGGGGAAAAATATTAAAACATGCAAAACAAATCACAGATAGTATATTTTCTCTTCTATGGGTTCCAAAAGTTCATTTCCAGAACTCAGAACAATTGTCTCCATAGAAAACAATTTCTACATAGTGGCTAGCTTCCCAGTATCATTCCAGAATAGCATCTTTGGATGCCAGTACTGGAGGATAAAGATTGTGTCATCTGGGGCTTTGTACCACCAGCCCCTTGCACAGTGGCTAGAAAAAGTAGGTATTTAATCATGCTCCTTCATTGATACTGCCCTTCAAGGCTCTGCCCAAGCAATGCTCCCTGAAAAGGTCTTTGACTTTTCTGATTTGTGGGTGCTTCCTTCTACCCCTGAAATTGCTTTGAAAGATTTTGTTGTTCTATAGAAAAAAAGACTGGGTTCCAGAGAAGGGAAGTGATTTACCTGAGGTCACAAAGCTAGTTTGTATAGGCACTGATTGGTGAGCAACTCTCCAATAGGCATCAATTCTTTTAAACCCAATCATTGTTTGTAGTCACAGCCCCCTTTGGCAGTCTGGTGAAGTCTATGAATCCCTTCTTAGAGTAATGTTTTTAAATGCATAAAGTGAAAAAAAATTATATTGATATATAGTTATCAACATATTTAATAAAAATGTTTGCAGCCCCCAGATTAAGATCCCCTGCACTAAACGCAGAAGATTGCACTTGTAAAACTACAACATGTGGTCACGAGTAAAACTGTTCACTCAAATTCCATCTTGATTTGAGCTTTCTGGTCCCCTGGCTTTGTAGCATGCTTGAGATCAGTCCTGGAAATTTATGAAAGGCAGCATGACATACTTGATACTTGTTGGATATGGAGTTTGAAAGACCTGAGTTCAAATCCTACATTTGAAGCTTCCTACCCGTGTAACAATGGGCAATCACCTTAGCCTCAATTTCTTCATCTGTAAAATGGAAATAGTTTATATAGTACCTAAATCAAAAAAAGATTCTTTTCAGGTCCAAAAGAGATAATACAAGTAAAACTCTTTGAAATTTTAAAAATGCATTATAAATATCAGTTGCCATTAGCCCAGTGCTCTGTATACAGTAGGCATTTTAGAAATATTTGTTGATTTTTTAAAAAAATTGTGAGATTGACAGTGATTGTGGATTTATTATTATTTAGATCATTGATCAACATATAGTACCTGAAATAGATTTTATTTTGAGATTCATCTAAATTTTTAAAGACCTAATCCATCTTTTTGGCTTTCATCAGCAAGGGGACAACCTAAAGTGATCAGAGGTTTTTAGAGATGTGTCTTCACTGGAAATATGAAAATAAAATTAAAAAAAAAGATCTGTTACTAACTGCAACCATTTTATGTTGCCATCACACTGGGTTTGAAATTGTCAAGTTATAGCAGAATTCATTATTCTTATTCTATATATGTCTTCAATGAGAATGAGAAATATTGACCCACCCAGAAACAGGTTGACATTCTGGTTAAGTATAAATCATTCTAGATGACTTTTCTTCCTGGGAGTCATCAAACATATCTTAATATAATCTTCCATTAAATCAGATGTTGCACTGTCTCTTCAAGGGTGAATTCAATTACTTAAACTCCTACATCATTATTTTGTTGTTGTCATATCCGTTTTTAGCCCATTCTAAGACTTTTATGCAGTTCAGTAACTTTTTATTTTTTAACTAAAGAATAGACATTTGAAATGTTTTTATTTATTTATTAACATACACATTGATTTATTTACCTGTAAATATATTTCAGTGGTTAAACAAATTAAGAAATACTATTTAATTCCATCCTTTAAGTCACAGAGATGGTTCATAAAACCCATCAAATCTAGGAGACAGGAACTCAGAACCAAGAGAATACAGGAGAGGAAAAATCACAGCTTAATGAAGCTTTACATGTCTGGTAACAGAATAAGTGAACAGGTGAAGGTAAGCTCTGGCCCAATTTCATCTTGAGTTTCTCATTCAAGATTTCACCAAAGATGGTGAAGGATTTTAAGTTCATGCTGAAAAAGAATCTGAAAGGATTAGAGATTTTTAACATGGAGAAAGGAAGATATTTAGGCATGATAATCATTTTCAATAATTGAAGGTCTTGCAGCAACTAGAGCACTGGCCCTGGAGTCAGGAGGACCTGAGTTCAAATCTGACCTCAGACACTTGACACTAGCTGTGTGACCCTGGACAAGTATGTCTAAAAAAATTAATAATTGAAGGTCTGTCATTCAGAAGAGAGATTGGTCTTGTCCTTCATGACCACAGAGGGTAGAAACAGAATGAATGGGTAGAAGGTACAAACTAATTTAGGTTTAGGTCACTGTGGAAAGTAGTGGGTACGCTGAAGACCTTCAAATGGAGGCAGGATACATATCTCTCAGGTTTATTGTAGAGTGGATTCTTTTTAGGTAGATATTGAACTAGATGGACTTTGAGTTCCCTCTCATTTCTGAGATTCATTGACTTGAAATTCTTGCAAGTTAATAACTACTCTGTTGTGAGTAAGACCCCCCTTGGAAGCTATTGGATGTCCATGACATCTGTTAAATTTAAATTGTACAAAAGGTTCCCTGGAAGTGTGATGTAAAGGAAGGAAGGTCATATTTGGACTTAGACTCATGAAATGTCAGAGTTGGAAGGGAACCAGAGGTCACACGATCATATTCATACCTGAAAAGGATCCCCTTTGATTAATTCATCTGGCCTTTGCTTGGAGACATCAGGTGAGGAGGGGCCACTCTCTGCTAGAGTGACCTTTAACTAGCTCTATTGTTATCATTCCCCCCCCCCCTTTTTAACAGCCTTATATTTGCTTCTTTTCAATTCTATCCATCATCCCTGGTTCTCCTCCTTTTAGATACTCTCCAGACTATCAGTTCCCTTCCTAAAATTGAAACCCAGACCTGAACAAAATAGTCCAGATATGATCTGATCATGGCAAAGTTACAGCAGTACTGTTACTTTCTCAGTCAATTCCATTGAACCAGCATTTAAGTGCCTAGGGATTCAAATAAATAGCAAAACAAAAAACCAACAATCCCATCATCCCTGACTTCATTCATTGTATTGAATTTCAAAACATACCCTTTGAATGGGGATTTAAAAACTTTTTTGTGTGCTATGGGCCTTTTGGGTCATTTCAGCTGAAGTTTGGACTCTTTACAATAATGCTTTTAAATAATTGAAGTAAATGCTCAATTTCATTTAAAGGTGTGAAAATAAAGATTTTTTTTCCCCATTCAAGTACATATGTCCACTGAAATCTACACGCATTCCTCTTGGGAGAATATAGATCCCAGGTTAAGAAGTCCTGCCTTAAAGTGAGGTGACAAAAGTCACAGACGAAAGCACAGTATGAGAAATGTCATCAGAGCTATCTCTGAAAGGTCTTGTCATCACAGATTCACCCCATCCTAGAACCTTGACTAAGTCAAGGATGATTAGTACCACATACTCTGGGTTGAGACAGGCATATATCACCCCAGAGTTTTGGCTGTATGAAATTTTGTGGCAAGTTAATTAACTGGGGGGTAATCCACTCTCTAGTCATTTCTCTCTGATGCATTACCCATTATTTTTACTTTCAAATACTTGATTGCATTAGCCCTTTCCATGAGAAAACTTTCTTACTTAAATAAAACATTGAAACAAATCATCTCTTTTTCTAAAAACAATCAAAATAGTAATTTAAATTCTCTGATCATGAGTTTCCTCATTTCCAAAATAAAATGAATAAAGTATAAGAATAAAATAGAAAGGACTCAGGTTATATTAAGCTTTACATGCTAAATCAAGGGCATTATATTTGATCCTGGTAGTAATAGGAATTTATTGAGTAGGGGCAGAGTAGGAGTTACAAAATCAGACTTGGACTTCGGGAAAATCACTCTAACAGTTGAGTGAAGGAGGGACTAGTATAGGGAGAGATAAGAGTCAGAAAATAGCTCAGTAAGTTATTGCAATTGTTCTGGTAAGAGGTAATGGCTATGTGAGTGGAAAGAGATGTGTGTCAGAAATGTTCTAAAGGTAGAAATGGCAAGATTTGGTAACCAGATGAATAGGTAGGGGTGAATGACAGTGAGGGGTCCAGGATGGCACAATGATTATGAACCTAAGTGACTGCAGGGATGGTGGTCTTGACAATAATACAAAAGCTGGGAAGTGGTGGGAGGAGGGGTGGTGATTTTTGGGTAAAAGATAATGAATTCTCCCTTGAAATTATTGAATTTGAGTTAACTAAGGGACATCCAGTTTGATATGCCTAATGGACACATGATGATGTAGGATTGGAGTTGATGACAGAAACTCAGGCTGGATATATAACACATAGGAATCATCTACATACCGATGATTATTGAATTAATGGAAAGTGATGGGCTCACCAAGAGAGATAGCATAAAGAGAAAAAGGAGAGACAGAGACAGTAAGAGAGTGAACACAGGACAGAGCCTAGGGAAGGGGGATTGCAAGAGTTTGTGGGTGTAACATGAATTTAGATCTAGCAGAAGAGACTGAAGAGTAGTCAGGTATATTAGAGAACAAAGACAGAGCTAATCCCCAGAAAACAGAGAGCATATACAAGAGGAGAAGATGATCAACTGTGTCAAAGCCTGTAGGGAGGTCAAGAAAAGTGAGGATTGAGCAAAGGCCATTCTATCTGGCAAATAGGAGATCACTGGTAACTTTGCAGAGAGTAATTTCAATTAAATAATGAAAAGGCAGAAAGAGAGTGAGAGGACAGGATGTAGAGACACCAATTATAGATACTGGTTCTTCCTCCTACCCAAGGAGTTTAGCTGTGAAGGGGAGGTGAGATATAGGAAAATAACCAGTGGGGAAGATAAGATAAAGTAAGTTTTTATTTGTTTTTAGGATGGAGGTGGGATAGGTGTATTTATAGACAAAGGGGAAAGAATCTGGAGCTAGGAAGAGGTTAAAGCTGATAGAAGGAGTGAGGATGATTGTGAGAGGAGATGGCTGCAAAGATCCTTCAGGGTTAATGAAGAGGGTTTGGTCTTGGTCAGAAAAAGGGTCACTTCATATCAGAGACTGGAAAAAAGGATCAGAAAGTTACTGATGATGTTAGAAGAATGTAAGATGAGAGGGGTAGAGGGGGAGGTCGCATTGAGTGACCTCAGTGTTTCTGGTGGAGCATCAGGCAAGGACCTCAGATGAGATGAGGTGGGAGAGGAAGTGCTATGGTTCATTTGAGAGATGAGAAGATCAGTAGTAGCCAATGGGATGAGTAGGATAGAAAGTTGAACCTAGATGCTCCAACTGATTTCACCTTGAAGGTAAACTTGTCCAATATCTGCTTTGTGTGTATTCTGTATATATTTATATATTATATACATTTCATTTCTGTCATTGTACTTCCAAAACATAATGCTCATCCCATAGTAGATGTTCAATAAATGTTCTCTTGACTTACTGATCCTTGAAGTATTGAACTATTAAAATATTTTCTCAGTGATATATTATATGGCTATGAATCATGAAAGAACAGGATCCCTGAAGAGTATCACCTGTGGGGTGATTCAAAGGGCAATGAAGAGATAGAAGGCTGCCTAAGGAGGGGTGAACCAGCCAAGGGTAGAGACAGAGCATGTCAAGCTACCCAGGCCAATATAAGATGGTAGAATGTAAGCTTCTTGAGGCCAGCCACATTTGATTTTTATTTTTGTATAACCAATGCCTCTGCAGTAGCAGTAATATTCCTAAGTAATATTTATGTAGTGCTTTATGGTTGGTAAAAGGCTTTACACATATTATCTCACAACAGCCAAATGAGGTAGGTGAGATTATTAATCCCACTTTACAGTTTGGAACAGACTGGAAGAAATTAAATGACTTGCCTAGGGGCACAACTAGTAAGTACCTGACATGAAATTGGAACTGAGGTCTTTGTGATCATTGTATTCTTTGTCTTCCTATCCTTAGCACCCAGGTCAGTATCTGGTGCTTAATCTATATTCATTGATTGTTGACATACTTTAAATCAACTACTCTATCTGCTTTACCATGTATGAATAGATACTTGTCAAGTGTTTTGAATCCGTTGATTTTAAGGATGCAGTTTAAAACGTTAATGGATGAAAAACTCAATTCAAAAATCATTTATCAAGTTTCTTTCGGCTTTTTGATATTGTAGTACCATGAATAGACTTTTCTGATATTGAATTTTCTGCTTCTTTTCCAGTTATGTAACAAAAGTAATTTCCTTTTTAAATTTCTTAATACTTCTGAAAGATTTCTGATGAAAAATGGATTTTCTTGGCAAATTTTAGAATGTAGAATTATTTATTCATTTTAAATGTTCAAGCTTAGAATTTCGTATCTTTTTAATATTTTCTCTTAATAACCTTGATCCACAAAAAAGGTTCCAGAAGTCTCTGAGCATTGTCCTCTTAAAATTGACTTTATTCTATTTTGCTGCTTTGACTTGTGAGAGATCTATTACCTGGTAACTTGGGATTATTTCTGTTAAGCCATTTTTTTCAGTCATAGTCTGACTCTTCATGATTCCATTTGAGGTTTTCTAGGCAAAGATACTGAAATGGTTTGCCATTTGCTTCTCCAACTAATTTTACAAATGAGGAAACTGAGGCAAATAGGGTTAAGTGACTTGCCCAAGATCACACAGGAAGTTTCTTAGGGATGGGTTTTAACTCAGGAAGATGTCTTCCTGATTTCAAGCTGTGGTCTCTGTCCATTGTGTCACTTAACTTGGGATATATACTTTCTAATTAAATCCTAACATCATCCTCATCATTGATTGCTATAGCTGGAAGGAACCTTTGTCTCATTGTACAGTTGAAGAACTATTGAGGAATAGAAATGCAATGACTTGTTCAAGGTCACACAACAAGCTAAGATCAGAATACAAGTCTGGTGACTTCAGCTCCAGTTTGTTTTCCCATTATTTGGCCTTGAATGAGGGCATTGCTTTTGGTTTTTCAATAGAGAAAAATATAAAAATAAAAATCCAACCAGGTTTATTAGGTAGATAGACATGACTATTTTAAAAGCCATGGTTGCCTTTGTTCCAAGAATATCTTGACAGTCTTGGCACTGAAACAATAAACACAAGGGACTTTACTACATCAGGACTTAGAAATGAGTCACAATCTAAGATCACCTGCTGCTAGATACGTTTTCAAAAATCACTGCCTGAACAGTGAAGTGAAAAAAAAAAAAGGTTTCTGTGTGTTTACAAGTAAAAGTGACCTTGGTTGGAATCTAGCAAGGTCTGTTCCCCAAATCACCCCCAGCACTCTGGAAAGCATCAGGCTTCTTTTAATAAGTACTGAAAACCACACATATAATTCACAATCACAAAGGAAACCAGCAGGGTTATCTCACTGGGGTTTCCATTTTCTACTGTCACATCAGGCCAGTACCAAAGCTCCGAATAAAGACAGTGACTTTTGTTTGCTTGTGTGTGTTTTACATCTTTGCTTTTAAGTCTATCTTCTTCTTTTCTTTAGAAATAGTTACAGTGAATTGAAGAACACACAATGCATTCAATTAGAGAGCAGTGGAAGGAGCCTTGGATTTCTGGAAAGAAGAAATCCTGACTGTGCCACTAATTCCTTGTGTGTCCCTGAGCTGACATTCATTTTACTCTCTCCTAGCCTCAGTTTCCTCAGATGTTCAATGAGGAAACTAGATGAAAATCTTTAAGATCCTTTCATTTCTAAACCTATGATTCATGTGATTTTTTGATAATGCCCCAATTCAGAAAATGAGCAAATGTTGTTGGTGAAATTTATTGGTATAAACTTATTCACTTGTGTGATATTGTATCCCCTTCTATCCCTAGCAGAATGTAAGCTCACTGAGGGTAGGAACTATTACTTTTTTTTAACTTTGTATCCTCAGGGTCTAGAACAGTGCCTTGAAATAAGAGCTGCCTAATATTTTTTTTTTTTACTGAACTGAATTGGTGATGGTGATACCAAGAAAAGTTGATGGATGGTGAAAGCATGCTATGGCTTCTGGACAAATCACAATCTCTTCTCCAAAGGAATTGTACTAATTGAACTCTGTGTTTGTAACATTGTTATGTTGTACAAGGTCATTAAAAGGTGGAAAATTGAAAAGAAGTGATGTCATCCATTACAAACATTTCTGGGGAAAGGAACATAAGGAATGTGGTTGAGAAGACTTAGAGACTCTGTGGTGCTCCATGGTTCCCCATGACTATTGAATTTCTTTCCATTTTACTAATCTATGTTCCTCCTTCAAGCCCTTATCCAAACATCACTTTTCCTGATTAACCCTACCTGGCTTTTAATCATTTCAGTATCTTGGCATCTCCAAAATGCTGATACATATAAAGAATCCTTATATCTAAGTTGGCAGCTTCTTTGGACCATATCCCTCACAAGTCTACGGGGTGGAGGGCTGTGAGAACTAAACACTAAGCCCCAGATGACCCTGTGTGGGCCTTATAGTTTAGGAATAACTCTCTGAACAGGAGATATTTAGAAATAAAAACTTGGAAAGAAAAACCTTAAAAGAGATCTTGGCTACTGATTCTAATTCTCTTTGGGACTTAAATGTATGGTATAGCATCAGTGATGGCTGCAGTGACATGATGTAGGGCTAGGTTCTAGTCCAGGAATCTCCTTTCCTATTTGCAGAGGTATCAAACTTGCAACTTGAAAAACAAATCAGATAAAAATATAATTGGGCAATGTTTAACAAAATAAATTAAAATACCATACAGCATTGATAATCATAATTTGTTGTTTTCTAAGTCAATATGTTACTCATAGGGTTGTATTTCTGGACTAGAACATGATGATAAAGGTGAATCCTTATTAGAAAAGTCAACAAGAATCTTTTCTCCTCATCTATGTTCTCATGAAAAGCAACTGTGCTATAAACTTTGATATTTTTTCCTGGTGCTGAGACTCCCAGAACACTTAAGAGTGGCAGCAACATTTTTCTGTTACCTCCCATGAGTGACTGAACTCTCTCTCCCTTCCACCCTTCCCCCATCTTGCTTGTTGGGGAGGTAGAACTATTTGGAAATTGGTGGAACTACCAATAAAGCACTTTGGTCCTTTATACTTTGGTCCCTTTGGAAGGGAAAGGCACTGGACTCACCATAGGGAAGTGGGCAGGTGGTTTGCCGTTAAAATCTGATAGGGAGAATCTGTACGTATGGGGATAAAGATTTCTCTTGTGATGGATTTTTGCTATGCTATTGAATTAAATGACTTCTGCCTTGTTTTAATAATCACTAGCTTATCTGGCGAAATGATATTTGATGGGGCCTTATGAGTTGTGGGCTCACATGAATGCAGACCCAAAGCATTTCTTGAACCTTAAATGCCTTAGCTTTTTAAGGAGGTATGGGATGTCTCTATCACTGTCTCTCTCTGTCTTTCCATCTGTCCCTCTCTCTCTCCATATGCACATACACATATTATATATATATATATATATATATATATATTTGAAGAGAGAAAGAGGAAGACAGAGACAAAGAGCAGAGAGACGGAGAGATCCACATATGCATCTAGCATATACATAGTACATAGTTTATTCCACATTAATTGGGCAATGTTTAACAAAATAAATTACAGTGCAACATAATATGTTGCATAAATAATGTTAATTTATAATTTCTAAGTCAATATGAGTTTGACTTTTCCTCCGATAGTAGGACAAAGTCTATGGCACCAGAAGCAAAGAGGGAAGATTTGGAGCAGGATGACATGATATTATTTCAACTAGGGAGAGTTGAAAGCTCCAAAGCAAGAGGCAAAGTGGGGTCTGGAAAAGATGTCAGATCAAACAAGTAACATAACAAAGTCACGGACAACTATATAGAGAATGAGGATTTTTCACACTGACAATACTAGGTTCCAGGTATCCAGATAGATAACAAACTATTAAGAGCTACAAAGAGTTCTTGCTACTTTCAAGTGTAACTTGCTACAGTTAGTTACTCTAAGTATGTGTGAATGTTTTTATTCCCACCCTCTAACTCCCTCTAAATTCCCTTTAGTTTGAGAGTTTCCACTGCTTTGACCCTCATTCATCTCCATGACAACTCTAAGCATTGGCATAAAGATGGTGTTCTATGCCTTTTTCCTAAGTGCTTTGCCTCGCCTCTCCCTTATGTAGTAATATTCTCAAGGACAGAAGCTGTTTTCTGGATTTCATTTGTTTGCTTTTTACTTAATTTATGCTCAATATTGAATGACTTTTTGAAAACATGTTCCTTTAACCTAAACTTAATTGCCTTTTTTCAGCCCTTGTCTTTGTTAACCTCTCTGCAGCATGTGAAGCTGTTGACCCTCTCCACCTTCCTAATGGAACTCTTCCCTTAATTTCCATAATATTCTAGTATCTTGCTTTTATCCTCTTAGCTTCCTTTATCTGTCTCCATCATGAGATCCCTATTTTCCTTCCATTCTCAAAAGGTGAACATTTCCTTAGGATCCTTGACCCTCTTCTTCCCTTTCCTTTTCTCTCAATGTCTGGTCATCTCCTCTTACAACTTCCAATACGACTTTTTTTTTTTTAAATCTGATTCTAAAATCGTCTACTGTCTGACCTGCCAGATATTTCCAATCTGTCAAGTCAAACACAACAGATTCCCAAAGTGATCTCATCCCTTCCCATAACCTGTAATCCATATCCTATTCTTTTGTTAATATCACAGCTTCCCTCTCTTCTTGGAGCATGCAAAGTTTTCCTTCCTGGTGACAGTATGGAAATTCCAGGTCACTAATTCCTATCATATATGGTTGTTCATCACACTACTCACTTAGACTAAAATAGTATAAATGAATCATAATAACGTGAAAGGAAGTTGAAATTCAATGACTAATCTTCACTCTAGGGAGTAGATGATGTGAAGCAAACCTCTTTCCACTCAATAGAGAGGTGTTCTAAGGATTATAGGTGTAGAATATTATCTATACTGTCAGACACAATCTGACATAGTTACTTTATCAGTCATTTTTGCTACTAGAAACAGAATGGGGAAATCACTTAGGAATGTGTAAAAGAAATAAAAGATATTGGTTCTATTTTTTAAAATATATTTTAAAATAAAAATTAAAAAAAATAAATTTAAAATATTTTAAAATAAAATATTAAAATACTATCCCTTAGGATCCTGCTCAGATGCTACATTTTCAAACAAGCCTCCTCTCTGAGAATTACCTTTTCTGTTACACTTAATATAATAGCTTTTCACGGACTTGGTAAGATAATTTTCTGATATAATAATATATATACACATATATATACTCTAAGATATAATAATAAAAGTAATATAAAGAAATAATAATCTTCTGTAAAATGGGGATAATAACTTGTAGAGCCTACTTTGAAGAGTAAATAAGATAAGAAATGCACATCGAACACTGTCATTCACATAGCAATATATTTTTTATTGTAGTTCATCATGTATGTATCTTCTTTCCCTATTATATTATAAGCAGGAATGGTATCTTATATATATATAATATAATTACATGTTATATTATAACACACATATATAATTATATATATTATATATAGTATATCTTATTATATGGCAGGAAGAATATCTTATTCAGTTTTGTATTCTCCATTGTTCCTAGAATAGTATTTTGCATATGATAGTTGTTCAAAAAAACTTATTTAGTATTTTGAATAAATGAATGAATCTATCTTCAGCAAGCACAAACATTTCTTACATATTTTCTCCACAAAAGACTATTTCTAAAAGCATAGAAAGAAAAAAAATTCTGTAAGGCTTTAGGACTTTGATCTTTGCTTTTCATTAGATCTGCTGTCTGATTTTCCTTAAACTTTGGGTCAGGGAGTGGTGAGAAAGGTTGAAGACTCTGAGTATATAGACCAGTGTTTAGTTTTAGTTTTTAAAGAAAGTATGGCCAACATTAAAGCACTCTAGAAGAAAAAGAGAAAAATTCTAGGGTCCTGTGTAGCACTGGGATGTGAGGTGAGCCTTGGGAGCTCTTAGCTTGTCCCAATATTTCTGTCCTTCCTACTAGTATTTTTATCTTTGAAATCCTCATTCCTTTCACTGGTACAAAAGCTTTTTTGTTTCTCTCAGAATTCTAAAATACTATATAAGATTATTTTTGAGTAAAATCATTGAAAAAGTTCTTTCCTATGTGAATTTTTCAGAATTTTACCCATGAGGTATACTTTACTATCCAACAATTAACTTTTCTTTCTTAAATAATTTCTCATGATGATGCTATGCAATGTTGAACTATCATGAATTATGATTTTAGTTTATTTAATTTTTCTTATATTTCCTGGCCAATGCCTAAAAATTTAAGATCTACTGTACATAAGAAATACAATAATATTCCATTTAAATGTTTTATAATTGAAACTTAAATATTGGGCACCTTATCAAAATAATGAATTTTATTGTGTAATATGACTATGGGATATAGTGGGAAGAACATTGGATTATTATCCCAATGTTACTCTCAATCTAAGGCAAATCATGTTACATCACTAAACTACAGTTTTCTCACTTGTAAAATCAGAGTTTGACAAGATGATTTTTAAAGTATTTCAACTTTAACATTCTGATTCCTTATGAACTTATCTGTTTGATTAGAACATGAATTCCTAAAAGGCAAAGGTTATTTCAATTTTTGTCTATGCATTTCCCACCTCCAGTATCTTATTAGTCTATATTAAATGTACTAATTGAGTATAATAATCAGTATATATTACTACTAATTAGGTATAATAAGTAGTATATTGTATGCATTAGGTATTTGTTGATTAATAAGAAATAAAAATTCAGCTTATTATCTTTAAGCCCTCACTAGATTCAACACACTCTGCCAAGTGACTAAGGAAAAACAGATGAAAAATGGTTGAAGTCTCTGCCCTTGAGAAACTTGTGTTCTTGTAAGAGAATAAGATACTTGTATAACTAACTAAAGTATAATTTAGCACATACTAAGAGGAGGTTTCACGCATGGAATAGTGGATAGAATTCTGGGCTTGAAATCAGGAAAATCTCAACTCAAACTCTGTATCTGATACTTAAAAGCTGTATGAGTATTTACAAGTCTCAGTTCCCTCATCTCTAAAGTGATTGTGGTACCTACAGTATCTACCCCTGATGGGTGTTGGGAGGAGAAGATGAGGAAACATATTCAAAGTTCTTGACAACCTTGAAGGAGCTAAATAAATGCCAGTTATTCAAATATTACGATACCCAAATGGGGTCAAACAGTAGCACAGGAGGCTCAGGGAGAGAAGGAGTTACTTCTAGGTGGAAGGAAGAGGACATGGCATCAGAGCTGAAGGAGACTCAGCATTATAACAGGCTGAGATGGGCTTGGGGAGAGGAGCCCATCTCAGATATGGGGGCATAATAGGCACAGAGGCAGGAGAGAGGCCTTTGGGTAGCACCTAGCAGCCCCTTTTAACTGTAACACAGAGAGTGTGAAGAGAGCAGTGTGGCATAAACCTAAGAGGGTAGATTGGAGCCAGATCATAAAGTGCCATGAACACTGATGAGTTCATATTTTATTCTGTAAGCAATGGGAAGGCATTAGAAGATTTTGAGGCGGGTGTGATGACGCAGTTTCATCTTTACATTAGGTAAATTACCTTGGCAGTGGTACAAGAGACAGAAGGGGAGGGGCAGCTTACTTACATGGCAGAAAACACTATCAGAAAGTTAGAGGAACAAAAGTGGTCTGGTTTTTGTGGTGGTGACTGATTGCCTGTATATATTTTTAGAACTGGAGAAGAGACATTCCAGACCTACTCCTAAAATCAATTGCAGTAATGGGATATATAAGCAAGAAAACTGTGTATGGAAACCTTTTGGCAAGTTTTTGCATCACAGAAGTTCAGAGTTGATGGAGACCTCAAATGCCATCTAATCCAACTTGTATCTGAACAGCAATCCCCACTTAAAATAGACCCAATGAGAGTTTTCTAGCCTCTGCTCAAAGAATTCTAGTGGAAGGTAAGGTCACTTACTTAGGAGACCCATTCTTTTCTTTTTTAAAATTTTTATTTATTTTACTCTGAACTTTAAAAAAATAGAACATTTCTGTAGCATAGTAAAATAAAAGAAAAAGATGATCGCACATGAAATTGTAAATCTATTACATACAACTTGTTATTCCTGTAATAAAGTTATTATGTAACCCATTCTTGTACTTAGGACTTAGGATCCAACTTTTGAAAAATGTGTTAACTACTGTGTTATTATTTAGGGCACATGTCAATTTGTCAAGAGTAATATTATGCCATAAAATTCATTATTTTGATGAGGTACCCAACATTAAAAGTCTCAATTTTAAAATATTTAAATGAAATAGAATTTTATTTTTATGAGAAGTAGATCTCAGACATTGTGGCATAAACCAAGAAATAGAAGTAAAATTAATTAAATTAAAACCATGATAGTTCCATATTATATACTATCTCCATGAGATATTATGTAAGAAAGAAAAGTTAATTGTTGAGCAGTAAATGATACCTCAAAGGTAAAATTTTAAAAAGTTCACCTAGGAAGAAATTTTATCAATAATTTTACTCAAAAATGCTCTCCACCAATCAAATCAAGTTCAGTCGACAAACATTTTACCAAGACATTTAGTTAAATACCAAGACATTCAGTTAAAAAAAATCTAAAACTGATCCATGTGATTGAATTTATTTGAGGATATGATATGGCTTACTCTTTTTATAGAGAATGGTATAAATGTCAACATGAACTAATTCCTTCTCTGAAAAGTTGTTCTTTGGCTGATAATCATCCACATAAAATCTTGCTCTTAAGTTATTATTGATAATTGTGCATACTCTGTTTAAATCCTTTGTTTACACTACAGATTGTGTCTATTTACTCTTATTTCAAATGCAGTCTCTATAACCTTTTGGGAAGTTCTTTAAAAACAAGAAACAAAAGGGAGCTTTTAGTCAGAAGGGAAAGTTCTGTATAAGCTGGTAAAAATAATATTTATTTGTTTTTTATTTTTACTACTTTTATTTTTTATTTGTATTACTAATACAGTATGTCTTTGTTTGGGGGAGAACAAAATGAGGAAGGTAGGTGATTTTCCGATTTTTCGTGAGTCCCTACCATATGGCATCACTTTTGTTTTGAAGTATTGTCAGTTTTATGATATCAAACCCATGTCCAACAGTAAATTAAAAAAAAACTCTGAAGCTGAATAAAAATTATTTTAAATTAAGAAAACATTTAATAAAGACCTATTGATTCTAAGTGCTAGAAATCCAAAGAAAGGCAAAAAACCAGCCCTTGCCCTCAGTCTACTGACTGAGACAACATACATACAGGAAATGAGATATCTTCAGTATACACTGGAAGTAATCTCAGAGGGAAGGCATTAAGAACAGCAAGGATTGGGGGAGGCTAGGTGGCGCAGTGAATAGAGAACCAGCTCTGGAGTCAGGAGGACCTGAGTTCAAATCTAGCCTTAGACACTTAACACTTACTATCTGTGTGACCTTGGGCAAGTCAATTGCCCCTCAAACAACAAAAAAAAAAGAAGAAGGAGGATTGGACAAAACTTCTTTCTAAAATGAAATTTTAACTGAGACTTGAGGGAAGCCAGGAGGCAAGGAAGAGACAGGAGCCTTCCAGGTATGGGGAACAGCCAGTGAAAATGCCTGGAATCAGGAGATAGAGACCCTTAAGTGAAGAGCAAAGTGAGGGAGCCACTTCTCCTACTTCCTACTTCCCCAAAGCTTGTGATAACTCAGATCAGATGTAGGACTAGGCTAAGGCTTCATGTTCTCCTCCTGTCTTTAGTGGATGTTTGACACAGGATTTGAAACAGAGCTGTTTTGAGGCTCAGTTGAGATAATGGATGTAAAGTACTTCTCCAGACTTACAGCACTATCTAGATAATAATTTATTGCTGTTATTATCAGCCTTTAGTCACTAGACATACAGACTGGTGATGACTATGGTCTGTGAGCCTTCTCCTACCTTCCTGCTGAGCTCAAGCAATGTTTATGGAGCAATACAGGAGTGCGCTGATAAATGTTTAACAACCAGGATCTCCAAGGAGATGGGGCAGAAATGTACTCAATCCAGTTTTAAGTTTAACTTTCATGAACACTTTCTTAAATCTAGACAATCAACAAAGCAATAAAGCAAGCCCTGATTTCTAGTGGTTGATGATTTCTGAGGTGTAAATACTCACAATGAAAATTTAACTATCATCTTCCTGTTAGAGTTGGCTCTAGCACACCCATGATTTGAACGCACATTTTCCTGACTCTAAGTTTAATGCTTTATCCAGGATACTTATGCTTCTTCTCTGGTTATATCATGTACTAAAGAAATCCAAATCATTGATCAGATCGAGTTATGTTTTATAAGTTGCTTGCTTGTTGAATCTGAATCAAAACCACTTGGTTTTCCAACCCTATAAAAAATGATGAGATTTCAAATAAATTTTCATAGAATCGCTGAATTTTAAAGTTGGAAGGGAACTCAGAGACTGTCTAAGTCAATCTATATCTTAGAAGGTAGCCTTTCGAAATATCACCAAGTTGTCTTATACCACACTTGCTATGGAATCAGGAGAGTCAGAGCTGTAATTAGGAATGGTTTCATCTAGGACAAAAATAAATGATGCAGAAGGGGGATAGAAGGGAGCACAGAAGTGATGGGGTACAGGACATTACAATTGAGCCAGGAAAGGGAGAGATACCACCTTAGTCCCTACCAGAGTTAGGAGTTAGCTGAAGACCTCAAGGAATGGGAAACTTGCTACCTTCCAAGGTAGGCCATTCCACTTTTGAATAGCTCAGATCATGGGGAAATTTATCTTTATATCACATCTAAATTTACCTCTTTCCAACTTCTCCCCATTGCTAATATTTCTTCCCTGTGAGCGCTACAGAATAAGTCAAATACTTCTGCCCTTTTATAGTCCTTCATGTATTCAAAGACAGCTACCATATCTTTTCCAAGTCTTTTTTTCTCCAAACTAAACTCCCTCTCCATTAATCTACTCTCCTGTGACATGAGGTCTTTTACCATTCTGATTACAATACCCTGAAGATTTTCTAGCTTATCAATGCCCTTTCTTAAAATATGGTATCCAGAATAGAAGACAGTACCCCCAGATGGGTGAGAATACAGTGGGGCTATCAAATTCTTAATAACGAGAACTATTTCTCTCCAAATGCAAGACAAGTTTGTGTTAGCTTTTAGGATGATTATATCACATTACTTATTTATATTAAGCTTTTATTTTTTCTAAGGATTCTTAGGAAAATGTAGTTTAACTACATTTCCCTCTTTTATTTTTGTGAAATTGCTTTCTTGAACCCAAATTTATAACTTTGCATTTATCCTATGTCTTATGAGTTTTGATCTAATTTCCCAGTCTACAACAATCTTTTGGGTTCCTGACTATAATCCGTTGTGTTAGCTATCTTCCCAATTTTGTGTCAAAGGTGATAAGTATGTCATCTAAAGCATAGATATCAAACACTCATCTTATGGACTACAGCCCACAGCACTACCCAGTGTGATCAGAACCAGATCAAAATGTGATTGGGAAATATTTAACAAGAACGACAACAACAAAAATACAATAGAACAAAAATAATGTTAACATGAGATCTTCTAAGTTAATACGAGTTCCACTAGGATCTTTAGTGACCCCTGTTTGATTTAGTGGTTCCCATTTCTTTTCGTTTCTTTTTTAAAGCAATCGGGGTTAAACAACTTGCTCAAGGTTACGTGGCCAGTTATTTCTGGGTGTGGTGCTGAGTATCTGAGCCCAGATTCGATCCCAGGTCATCCCGACTCTGGGGCCGGTGCTCTTACTCACTGCGCCACCTGGCCGCCCCATCCCCATTTCTTTTGAAGTATGACTCCATGATCTATAGAACGCCTTTAGATAAGTCATTGATAAAAGTGTAAGACAGTGACTTCAGTAAGGTAGTAGGCGCAAAAAAGGAGAGAAAGATTTCAAGATTTCAAGGGCTCCAACCGATGATACATATTGTCTACATAGTTAGGAAATGGAGGAAGAGTATAGGGGTGAATATTTGAAAATGTGTTTGTAATAAGGAAGAGTACAATCACCTTTAGAGACATGGCTATTACCCAGCTAGTCAAGCTCATTTTCCGAATCATCGCACTTGCTTTGGAGAGTCAGAGTCATAATTAGGAATGCTTTTACCCATGACAAAAATAAATGATCTGGAAGAAGAAGAGTAGGGAATGTAGAAGTGATTGGGAATGAGACAGTCTCTTTGTACCTATAATTGAGCCAGGAAAGGGAGAGATTCCACCTCAGCTCCTACCAGAGTTAGGAGGGTAATTACCACACTTGCTATGGAATCAGGAGAGTCAGAGCTGTAATTAGGACAAAAATAAATGATGCAGAAGGGGGATAGAAGGGAGCATAGAAGTGATGGGGTACAGGACATTACAATTGAGCCAGGAAAGGGAGAGATACCACCTTAGTCCCTACCAGAGTTAGGAGGGTAATTACCACACTTGCTATGGAATCAGGAGAGTCAGAGCTGTAATTAGGAATGGTTTCATCTAGGACAAAAATAAATGATGCAGAAGGGGGATAGAAGGGAGCACAGAAGTGATGGGGTACAGGACATTACAATTGAGCCAGGAAAGGGAGAGATACCACCTTAGTCCCTACCAGAGTTAGGAGTATAGAGGGGCTCAGAGAGCATCTGAGAGGTGCCATGACAAGGGGACCCTTATTAGATGGCCTCAGGAGAGATTGTGTCACACCACTGGTGTGGGGTCAGTAGAGGAAGCAAGATGCAAGGACAAATGTTGTCACTGTGAAGAAGTATATCTTATAAGATCATAAATCAGATTTAGAGCTGGTAGTGACTTAGAAGCCACCTCATCCAAGTTCCTCATTTCACAAAGTAGGAAACTGAGACCTAGGAAAGTTAAGTGGTCACATGGGTTGTAAGGATCAAAGACAGCCTTTTGAACCCTGACCCCAGAGCCAGTGCCTTTGGTAAGGAAGCTTGTTTTCCCTCCAGTTCCCAGATGTTGGCATCCTGAAGCAACCCCTTGTTTTCCTCAAGCTAATCACAGTTCTGTTAATGGTACCCAGTTCAGGCTACCAAAACAAATCCTACTCTCATGAGAAAACTTTCTATTTATAGGTGCTGAAGAAAGGGTTCTTCATGGCACGTAGCCTACCCCAAGTGATGTCTTTGTGAATGGAAAACCTTGTGAGTTGAGCTAATGAAGTCTTAGTTTCCCCATGCCCCTGAAATAAGGGAGACACTTCTCTTACTGGTTCTATAAGGCACACTCAAAAAAGGAGAGCCACCCACACCTAATCAGTATTTATCTTAACTGCCAAAACACATTACAGATCTGAGAAGGAGTGAGCAAGCTGAATTTAAAGTGATTTCCTTTCTTGGAAAATGACATCTCATCAGCAGCTGCCAAAGGGAGTTGGGGAAAAGCTAAATGATGCCAGGGAAGAAGGGAGGACGGAGGAGCCTGTCTACAGTCCGTGAAGGCTGCAATTTGGCCCTTCTGGGGGTGTCTGTGTAGTTAAATATTTAGCCCTGATTTGCCAGTTAAATAAATGCTCAGGGATAACTGTATCAGCAGCATAAATGTCAGCCAGGCGAAAGTCTGAACCTGCATAGTTGGAGGAGTCTGGAGTTTGCACACATACAAAGAATCGACTCATGCATACGCTAATGCCCAATTATGGCTTGGAAATGACCGAAAGTTCTTAAAAGCTTCTCCAGCAGGAGCACAAGCTCTGGCAGGCCCTACCAAGCCAGACAGGCTTTGGGGGCTGGCCCAGGGAAAGGCAGCATGATAGGTGGAGTGGAAAGCAGGGAGATGGACTCTGAGGAACTGAGTTCAAGTCTCTCACCTATAATAATTAGGTTCATAAGGATCATAGATTTCGAGCAGAGGTCATCTAGTTCAACTCTCTTACTTTGCAGATAAGGAAACTGAGGTCCAGTGAGGCTATGTGACTTGTTCATAGAGGCAGAAGTGAAAAAACTAAGTTTTTAACCAAGGTCTTCTGACTCCTGGGACAGCTAAGTGGTACAGTAGATAAAGTGCCAGGTCTGGAGTCAGGAAGACCTGAGTTCAGATATGGTCTCAGACACATATTAGCTGTGTGACCCTGGCCAACTCACTTAACTCTGTTTGCCTCAGTTTCCTGATCTGTAAAATGAACTGGAGAAGAAAATGACAAGTCTCTTCAGTATCTTCACCAAGAAAACCCCAAATGGGAGTCACAAAGAATCAGACAGTACTGAACAACAACTTTCAAATCCAAAGATAGAGTTATTTTCAGTGTATAAAACTAGCTCACAAATTACTACTGCCTGTGTGTTCTCAGACAAGTCATTTGAACTTTCTGGGCTTCAGTTTCCTTTTATGTTAAGTGAGTGAGACTGACTAGCATTATAAATATCTAGATCTGGAAGATGTCAGAGTTAGCCTCTAAGTTTCCGTCTTGCTCTCTTTCCATGATCCCATGATGTCTGTTGTCACTCAAAGGAGCACCTAGCCTACGTCATGGTGGCTTCTTATTGGGGTGGCAATAGGGGGATGGATTATTTGAGCCACAGCAGGTCTTCTATTAGATCTTAAAGGGGATGCACTCTGTATTGGCAAAAGGAATAGCCACACTGGGAAAACAGCCTGGAAGAATTGAAGTGTATGAGTGCATATACTGTGCCATGAACAATGTCATTGGTCCTCTTTGAGAACAAAGGACCAACAGCAATATATTGCAGTGATGAGGGAAGTTACCAAGGTGGGAACTCAGGGTCTATATTCTACAAAATATGGCCCTTTGGGGGAAATTTAAAAGGGTTCTACCTTCTTTTAATCGGTAACTTCTGGTGCAGCATTTCTAGAAAGAGGAGGCTTGGCTCCTTGGGCAGAAAACTGACTTGCTTCTGGCTGACTGAGAAAATTTAGTCACGGAGTATTGCGTTCCTCATCCCTGAAATGGGATACTAATTAATGTTCCTGATCTAGCCTCTCAGGAATGCTTCTGAAGACCAGTGCCCAGAAAGGATTTCACACAGGAGACTATCCCTGCCCAGTAGCAGTCTGAAAAGGACCATACATGTCCTAAAGGGCTTCCCTCTCCCCTTCTACACAGGGAAGCATCCCCTAGGCCCACGTCTTCTCATCTGTAAAATGAGGGAATTAGACCAAATGATCTCCCAGGGCACTTCCAGATCTGTTTCTATGAGTCTATCACACATTCTGTGCCCCATAGAAAAGGATCATGGTATCATAGATTTAGAACTTTAAGGGACCTTAGGAAGACTCCACCCTTTGTCAGTCACTAATTCAGCTTTTATTAAGTGTTTACTGTGTGCTCACTGTACTAAGATTGGGGATACAAAAACACAGAGGGGAAACTGAGACCTGGAATAGATAAATGATTGCATAGTCACATAAGTAGTAAATTGCTATGGCAGAATTGGAACACAAGTATTTATGATGCCAAGTCCAGCATTCTCTCTACTATACTGTGCAGTATATTTCTTATTATCAGACAATATTTTTATTCTAAGAAATAACTTCTATATTAATGTAACGTATGGTATGTGTATCAAGACATCATGGCATAGAGTATATAGCAAGTTGGTGCAAGGAAGACCTTTTTCCAAATCTTGTGTCTGACACAGGCTGCGAGTGACCGCTGGGCAGCTTTACCCCTGTTTCCCAGACAACTCTCTAAGACTAGCAAATGTCAATCCACCATGGTGGAAGAGGTTTCCTTACTGGAGGTTCCCTATACCAATGAAATCACAGATTACCCCCACCATAAAATTTAATTTATTTAAATCAATGGAGGTAGATGAAAGCAGAAATAATTATAATTCAAAATATTCCTTTAGCCTTTGGTTTTCCCTCCTTTCCTGGATGAAATTGATGTGAGTGGTCAGCGTGTCTTTCTCTGCCTGTTAATTCATGGAGGTACCTCTTCCATCTCTTTGTCTTTACCCTGCAGTGGAAGGCACTCCAATGAAGAAAATGGCTTCTCTTCTCACTTCTGCTTCATAGAGGTCCTTCATTTAAGAAAGAGCTAAGGCTCCATCTTCATCATGAAACCCTTCCTGAAGCTCCCAACAGCTAGAGCCCTCCTTCCCATACTACTATGGATTGAACTACTTTGAGTGTGTGTAAACCTGAGTTCAGATCCAGGCTCAGATACGTACTAGCTGTTTCGACTCTGGGCAAGTCACTTAACCCTGATTGCCTCAAAAAAAAAAGTGTGTGTATAAAAAGAATTTGCATAGCTTGCATACTTTCATTCTGTAAAAGTGTATGCATGCATACAAACACACATATGCCTCTATCTATATATCCATACACACATATGTATATGCATCCATGCTTATACACATATACAGTGAAAGGACCCAGCCTTTGCAAATTATATTCCCTGTCCCTGTAGCTGCTAGTGGGTTTGTAGAAAAGTTAGTGTTTGGTGCAAATCTGAATTGGCATTCATTTATATGTATATATGTATGTATATGGTCATTAACTTTACATTTATGCTATCTGTATATGTGTGTTTATATATTTTTTTCTGTACTTTTCTCCACCATTAAGATATAAACTCCTTGAGATTAAGATTTGTTTCATTCTTATACTTCTATCTCTAGCACTTAGTATTCATACTTATCACATAGTAGGCATTTGATAAATACTTTTTGATTGATTAAGCCTTTACTAGAGTGAGCAACCAGAGAATTGTCTTGGGCATCACGTGGAAAAGGTATGATGTTCCTGTTGCAGACAACCATCCCATATACACATTAATGGTTCACCGATGGTATACATTCCATAGCTCCATGTTGCTGTTGTTTCTGTTGTTGTTGATGGTGGTAACAATGGTGGTGGTGGTTTTGCGGGGGAGCAAGTGGACCTGAGAGAAGGTAAATGAATGCTATTATAGTGTTGTGGGTCAATAAGGGGAACTGAGGATCTTGGCTTCTCTTTCCCAGCCCCACTATATGTATAGTCAGATTCTTTCTTGGGGGCTATCTGCTTTCCTCCCCCCACCAACTCCTGCAGAAGCACCAACCAGGTATAGAAAATGATTCCACCCAGTTCTTTCTTTTCCACCCCCACTTCCTAGTTCAGCACTCTGAGTGCCAGGATTCCTAGTTATTACTCAAAGTGGGAGGGAGAGGGGAGTAGATATCATTTGTAAGTTAGACAGTAGTAATCAGGTTAATCAAGAAATGACTGCCCTCTGTTTTTAACTGATAGGAAAGGACCAAGAGACTCTATGGCTTATTCTTAAAATTATGGCCCCTATGCTGGGGATATATTTTAGAACTGTAAGACAGTTAACCTTCTTCTTGGTCTAATGGATGGACAATGCAAGAAATGGAGTTGCTGGAGACCATGAAAAACTGAACAGAAACAAAGCAATTCTAATTTAAAATTGGATCTCTCTTCATTCTGTGAAGACAAGATCACTGAAGCTTGTAAGTCATGTGGGCAGATGTCTTGATGATAGGGAGGGGAGTGTGCATATGTGCAGGGCTGAGGAATGAAGAGATCAGAATGATGACAATCCCAGATCTCAGGCTTCCTAAATGTAGAAGTCATTCCCATTTCTAAGTAAGGTCAGCCATGTTTTGTGCTATCTGTGATGTTTTAGGAGGACAGCCACCTTTTCCTAGCTTATTCTCCCTTGTCTCTTGGAGGAGGTTTTCAGAGTTGTGCAAATTATATCCATTAAAAGGGGCCCATTATATTGTGGAATTACTGTATCATTTTGTTTCCCCACACAATTATATGAGAAATTGCATAGCTGTTTTTCTTTCTTGTCAGGAAAATCGCTATCTTTCATATTTCTTAAAAAAAAAAAACCTTTGCCTCTTTCCCTCCATCTGAGATAAAGGCTAAAGCAAAGAATCTCTTTCCATGAATCAGCTCCACCATCACCCACAAAATCCTCTTTCAATATGTATGTGAAATTGTGATATTCTGTCTGCAGCAAATTACCCAGGCCTGGAGAGCTCTGTCTTAGATCCTTTGTAATCCAACACAGATTTTGCCAGCAAAACTGGGCAGAGAAAATATATAGAGAGATATATGCAAACCTGCAAAATATTATTGTTATAAATAACATATGTTCTATAAATGCATGTTTACTTTATATACAATGATCAACATGGAGGAATTTCAAATATAACATAGTGGAGGGCCCAAGTTCTGGTTCTAAATATATTCAGTATTTTGAATTAGCATCCAACTTCAAAATGACCATTGGATAAGCAATTCATTTACGGAAGTCTTTGCAGAAGAGCCAGGGTGGTGAGTCTTCTGAACATCACAGGGGAGGAGGTGGGTTAATTGAAAATGACAGGTATTTGGGGTACAGTACCAAATGTGCAGCAGAAATGGAGTGAATAATTAGACAAGTGGAGGAAACAAGAATATGCCTTTCCTGAGCATGGCCAAAGACAAAGCCCAGTAATTACTAACGAGAGAACCTAGGGCAGCAAGGTAACAAGTTAAATTAACAAATATAACAAAACATTATGATGAGAAGGCTGTGCTAGTGAAGAGAGCTCTGGACTTGGAGTTAAAATGACCTGCGTTTGAATACTTCCTCAAGCACATGCTGGCTGTGTGACCATGGGCAGGTCACTTAAACTGTGTCTGTAAAATGGGGATAATAATAGCACCTACCTTTCAGGGTAGGTGAGAATTAAATGAGAAAATATTTGTAAAATGCTTAGCAGAGTGCCTGGCACTTAATACATAATTTTCCTTCCTTCCTTCCTTCCTTCCTTCCTTCCTTCCTTCCTTCCTTC
>NW_027186457.1:10768426-10770817 GCF_028583685.1 Petaurus breviceps papuanus | reverse complement strand
CCTTCCTTCCTTCCTTCCTTCCTTCCTTCCTTCCTTCCTTCCTTCCTCTCTGCTTTCCTTCCTTCCTCCCAACCTTCTCTCCCTCTGATGATACTAATGATGATCATGCACTTACATGTCAACTCTCAATGTTAGAAGAAAATCATTATTTTATACAATTTCACAGCACTCCGTAGAATGTTAAATATGAAAGAGTAATGTAGGAGAGTGACCTGTCCACAGACAATTTCTATCTCAAGCCTATTAAAAAGCCTGGCCATCAGACAGTAACAAAGATGGCAATGACTGGAGCACTCAGAAAACTATTTGCTGTTTGAACTTGATGACAACCCCATGTGTAATCAATCACAGGCATTTTTATCCTTATTTTAAGACAAGAAACTGATGCTGAGAGTTGTCAAGTGACTTGTACACAGTCTTATGGCTATGAAGTGTCAAAAGTGGGATTTGATGCAAAGGTTTTCCTGATTCTAAGTCTACCACATTGATACAATCATGGAAAAGGTTCTCATGCATGTCTTTAAGAGTCTTATTGTATTGGGGAGACAACATATAAATAAATGAAATGTTAAGCAACATTAATTCATACTTCAGTCCATTGGTTGCAGATTGTAACCAATCTATCCCTTTTCATCCCATGTAATTCTTGCTCATGCCTTTCATTAAAACTGTCATAAAGAATCCATCAATCTGTTAGAGATTTTCTTCTATGTCTTTTAATATTTCATGAGGGTAACACTTTTGCTGTTCATCCATCATCTCTTACTCCAATTAAAAGAGTTGCCCATCTCCTTTTCTGATGCTACATATTATATAGATGGTGTCTTTCTTTTACCCAGGCATCATAAGCAATGTACTCTAGTCTGTTTATGCCCACTGGGTCTTAGTTTTCTTATCTGCAAGATAAGAGGTTGGACTAGATAGCCTCTGAAATTATATGATTTGCCAAATATAAGATTGCTTTTTTTAATCCAAACATCAAATTTTTCATTTGTCCCAATTTTATTTATCCCATTTAAATTTCATCTGATTAAATTTAGCCTATAATTCTTGCTGTTAAGGGCTTTTTAGAATCATTTCTTTCATATAATGCTTGCTCTCCACTAGTTATGTGTTATTATCTGCTAATTTGATATTCAAACCATTGATAAGAATGTTCAACTGAACAAATCCAAGTACTAAGAGATGGTGTGATTCACACTGGGCATGTATCCCCCTTGGCAAGCCTGATCCCCTTTCCGAATCTCTATTTCCTCCTCTCTAAAATGGGAGGACTGGACTCAATAATGTCTAAGTTCCCTCCCAGTTCTAAACCTCAGAAGCATATTGATGGCAGAGACAAGAGGTGCTAAAGGAGTTCATAGGAACATTAGGATATTCAGGAAAAACTTTACAGGTGAAGAGGGATTGTGGAAACCTTGAATGCTAGGTGGAAGAGTATGAACTTTGTGTTGAAGGTAATAGGGACTCAAGGACATACCATGAATAAAGCAACGCCAGCCATGAAAATTACAGAAGTTGGGGTGCCTTCAAGACTGTAGGAATTGGGGTTGGAAGGGACCTAAGAGGCCATCCCCTTCTTTTACAGATGAACCCCAGTGCCTTGACCCACATCGCATGGATAGTAAAGAATAGAACTGAATCTGAAGCCAGTGACTCTGGTTCTGAAGAATTCAGTGCTCTGTGTAGTATCTCTATGAGGAGTTATTATAGGGTTATTAGTACAAAGAAATGGTGGACAGTTTTAGCTGCAGTGTTGGAGTATGGGATGTGGAGGTGGGAAAGCCATGAACGAGAAAGTCAGGAGTCAGGTAGAAAATGAACATAAGCCACCCTAGAGTTCAGTCTCAGGCCATCTGATGGCCTGAGAGTCAAGAAAGGTCAGTCAAGGCTATCGGAAAACTTGAAGGATCAACACAGGAGTGCTGAATCCAGGAGACATTTATTGATGGAGACAAAAGGATGTAGTAGATAGAGGCCTTACCTTAGAATCATTAAGACCTTTGTTTAAATCCTATCTCTGTTACATACTGGCTGCAGCTCCCAATGGACCCAAGCAATTCTGGCACTGAAGAATTCAGAGTAGGTGCTGATCTGGAGAGAGGGCTTCCTTGTTGGGCATTTGCTGCACCAAAGAAATAACAAGTCTGGAAAAAATATTGCATGCACATGTATCTATACACACATAGATATACGTGTACAGATAATACTGTGTGCACATATTTTATATACACACATGCATACATACTTACATGTCTATATGTACACATATACACAAGTGTTGTATATGTAGATACATAAATATATGTATGATATGCATATATATGAATTTATACAGAAAGAAAGAGGGAGAGAGAGAGAGAGAGAGAGAGAGAGAGAGAGAGAGAGAGA
>NW_027186457.1:10762740-10768326 GCF_028583685.1 Petaurus breviceps papuanus | reverse complement strand
GAGAGAGAGAGAGAGAGAGAGAGAGAGAGAGAGAGAGAAAGGAGAGGGAGAGAGACAAAGACAAAGAGACAAAAAGAAAGTGAAACACCTATTATATTTAAGGAACTATTCTAGATGTTATGGGGGCTACAAATCTAATAACAAAACAAATCTAATAAAAGCAAGATTCTTTTCTCTTGATCGAAACCAATCTAAGTCAATTTCAGTCTGTTGTTTGAAAACCATCCTAGACAAGTTGGGAGAAACTCATTGCCTGGTTGGCTATGGAGGGAGGCATTTTCCTGCCCAAAGAACTCTATTTAAAAAAAAAAAAGTTTTATAGATGTGTTTTGTTTTTCTATTACAGACATTTATAGATCACTCCCACTCTGTTAGAGGTCTCTTGTAATAATTTAAATAATACAATAAAAATAATGATACTGTGATCTCATCCGAAAGTGCATGTAACATTTCACATCTCTAACATCCCATCCTCTCTTTTTAATTAACAGAAATATATTTTTTCTCCGTCTTACCCTCCCACCCTCACCCCAATGGAAAAGAAAAAAAGAAACTTCTTACAAGAGATGTGCATAGTTTAGCAAAACAAATTTCCTCAACAGTTACATACAAATATGTGTGTGTGTGTGTGTGTGTGTGTGTGTGTGTGTATACATACATATATCAGTTCTCTGGGATTATGAATAGTCAGAGTTCTTATAGTTTTCAAAGTTTATGTCTTTATTGTTACTGTGTAAGTTGTTCTATAAATTGGTTCACTTCATTCTTTATCAGTTTATAGAAGTCCTCAGACTTGTTTACTTTTAAAAATATTGATCATATAACATACATTCTTCCTTGTTCAGCTACTAGGATAAGAACTCACTATTTGATAAAAAACAATGTTGGGAAAATTGAACAACAGTATGGAAGAAATTTTTATTTAGTCCAGGGGGGAGAGGGAACTGCACCCTGAGGTCACATAGGGCTTTGACTGACTCCAAGTTTTATAGGACAAATGCTTTTATTAAGGGGATTTGTTCTATGAAGTTTGGATACAGTCAAAGGGATACATTTGAGAACCTAGGGGGCCACATGTGGCCTTGAGGCTGCAGGTTCCCCACCCTTGGTTTAGACCAAAACCTTGAACAAAGAAGAGTTCCAAACAGCTGCACTGAGTGTTTTTATTTAAAAATAAATTCTTAAAAAAGTTGCATCATAAACAAAATAGAGAAACAGAAAAATTTACCTATTGGATTTTTGAATCGGAGAGTTCATGGACAAACAATGAATAGAAATCACAAAAGTTAAAGTAGAAAATGTTTATCACATAAATTTAAGAGTTTTTGCAAAACAAATCTAATAAAAGTAAGATTAAATGGAACATAATTAACTGGGGAAAATATTTGTAGCAAGTTTATTTAATAAAGGTCTAATTTTCAGGATATATAAGGAACTTATTTATTTATTTTTTGGATGGGGGGAGGCAAGGCAATTGGGATTAAGTGACTTGCCCAGGGTCACACGGCTAGTGTCGTGTCTGAGGTCATATTTGAACTCAGGTCCTCTAGACTCCAGTGCCGGTGCTCTATTCATTGTGCCACCAAGCTGTCCCAAGGAACTTATTTGTAAGAAATATGTAATAAACAGAGTAATTTCTCAATTAATAAGTAGCGCAAAGACATGAACAGGCTGTTCTCAAAGAAAGAAATCCAGGCTATCTAGATAGTCTGTGAAAAAAAAAGTTCCAAATCACTACCAATTAGAGAAAAGCAAAATAAAGCATTTCTGAGATTCCACCTTGTACTCAACAGAATGGCAAAGATTCCAAAAAAGGAAAATGCTCATTTTTGGAAAGGCTGTGTGAACAGAGGCACGTTAATGCATGGTTAGTCAACCTCTAAATGGGTGGAACCATTCTGGGAAGCATATTGAAATCATACAAAACAATGTTACTAAGCAGTATGTGTCCTTTTTACCTAGTTTTATCCATATTACTCCAATACCCAAACGATATCAAAGAAAGAGGAAAATAGAAAAAAATATTTATAGTAGCTCTTTTTGTGGTGGTAGAAACTAGGGGTCAATAAAAAAAATGGTCCTGAAAAATAAAATCTCCCCCATTGTGAGGGAGGCTAAAGAGGTTCCCATCAACTAAGCAATGGTTGAATAAATTGCATTTTATATGGATATGATGAAATACTATTATGCTAGAGGAAATGAGAAAATAGGTGAATTCAAAAAGACATGGAAAGATTGATGTTGATGAAACGTGGTACCAAGGGAAAAGAACAGAGACTACAAGACTGACAAAGAAGACAAACATTTATTCACGAGTTTGAACCCGGGTCCAACCATACACTTAAGATGGAGGACCTCGAGTGTCTTCTCGGGCGTTCTTTTATACAGTTCTTGAGGAGAGCGGGAAACACAAAGGTCAGGGATTGGGTGACAGACAAGTATGAGCTTTAGAGATAGTGGCTTGGCGCCAATTCTATAGGGGTCAGAGGGGGGTGGTCAAGATTCCTTGGCGCCAATTCTATAGGGGTCAGAAGGGGGTGGTCAAGATTCTTAAAGGTCACCAAGGAGTCAGGGTGGGGAAGGAATGTGCTGACATTCCTTCTAGAAAGAAGAACAAGTCTTAACAAGTTTATTCCTTGGAATGAGAAGGGCCCTGCCGAAATCAACATTTCTTCTTGCATTTCCTGATTTGGGAGGCCCCTTCTCAGTTGATGAACTGATACAGAGGGAAAACAGTTCTTGAAAGTCGTCTTTGAAGATACATGAGGTTTGGCTTTTATGTCAGTAGAGAGTTTTATCCACAGTGATAAACCATAGATCCTTGAAATACTGAGCGTAAATATTGTTACTTGGCTACTGGTATAGAATTACTAACAATGGCCCTTCTGGGAAATTTATATTTCTAACTAAAAGATGATTTAACATTGGCAGGCTTGTTCTTTTCTTCTTCATTATTTGTACCTTCACAAACTATCTCTGCCCCCAAAGCATTAATATACACTAGAGACCCCCTAATGTGGTCTTAGTAAGTAGGGAACTAAGACTGGTGAAGTTGATGAAATTTCTGGACATACAAATCTTCCAAGAAAACAGCAGACTTAGTAATAGGACTTTACTCATTTGTTCAAGTAACGGAGTCAGTCACCTCCTGTTTGTAAATCCCCTTGGCCTCGCTCATTTACCCAAGACTCTACTGGTCTCTACTCTGTTGTACAAACATGGTCTAGGACATAAACTTTTAGAATGGATGCTTGACCTTAGTACTAACAACATTAATAACAATAACAATAGTAATAATCAAGTTTACATAGAACTTTAAGGCTTACAAAGTATTTATAAAATAAATATTTTCTTATCTGATCCTCACAATAATCTTGGGAAGTAGGTGATATTTTATTCCCATTTTATATATGATGATACTGAATCTGAAAGAGATTAAGTGACTTGCCTAGGGTCAAACAGCTAAAAACTGGCTGAGGCAGTGTGAGATAGTAATGGCAATTAAAGATTCCCCTGTATTGGCTTGGTTTTCAAATTGATTGTGTTAAAACCCAGAGCTTGTTAATCCCACCTGTGGGATGGGCTTGTTGATGTGAAAAGAAAGTCCTGAATTGGGAGGAGCTGGTGACGCAGATTTGGAGAGACAGGAGAGAGGCGGAAGATCTTTTTTTTGGTAGCAGCACTTCGTGGAGAGACTAAGAGAATTGCTGGTGGCCGCTTTGAATTGCAATGGACTTTTGAGACCTGCCCCCTGAGCTGCCAAGGACTGAGGAGACATGGCTGTTTTGCTGGTACTTTGTCTGTCTGTTTTGATGTTATTTTGCCAGATTTGTCCACTGGTGAAAGACTGTCCTGTTGAAGAAGTCCTGGAACCTGGCATTTGGTTAAGAAGGCCTGAGACTGTCCTGCAGACAGAGAGTGAATACTGTCCACTGGTGAGGGACAGTACTGAGAGTGAATACTGTCCACTGGTGAGGGACAGTACTGTTGTTGCAGGGGTCTGGAGACTGTCCGGCAGACAGAATGAATACTGTCCACTGGTGAAGGACAGTGCTGTTGTTGCAGGGGTCTGGGAGCCTTTCTGTTGTTTCAGAAGCCCTGAAGAAGGATTTTCTTGTTGTATGTTTACAGAAATCCTGGGAGAGGGCTTTGCTAATGTGTTCAGGGGTTCTAGGACTGTTCTACAGACAGAGGATAAATTCATGAAGGGACTGGCAATGTATCTTGTGGCCTTGCTAAGCCTTGTCTCCCCAGGAACTAAGATTGCTGAGAACTTGCCTCGTGTCAAGATGAAGAAAAGACCTCCATTTGGGTATTGAGTGCTGTGTTTAAACTTGATGTAACTCTGGGGTAGATTCAATTGTGATCCAGGGGTGGGGAACTTTTGACCTTTTTGTGTTCTATGGTTGAGCAAATGAATGTATTTTACTTATGTTTGGAAACTAATCTCCATTTGAGAAGAGGGGCTTTGTGGTGGACTTAATTAAGGTATAGCCTAGGGGTGGAGAAGTATTTAGAACAGAGACTTTGTAATTGATTGAATGATTGGAAGGTCCTGGGGTGGGGTAGTACTTGGAGATTATTTAATCATACTTAGTAAATACTGTATTTTGAATGATGTCATGTTTTGATCTTCTCTGTTCTGGGTTTGTTACTGAATAAAATAGAGAGCACCTATGCTGGTATTTTGAACCTGGGAAGTTGCCTTCTTTTGGCATTACATTACAGTCAGGAATTGAATCCATCTTCCTCTCTAAGTCCAACACTATTCACTACATTATCCAGCTCTGTCATAACAGCCCTGTAAGGGAAATCTTATTGAGACCCATTTTTTTCAGATGAAGAAACTGAGGCCGAGGGCTAAGTGATTGCCCCATGTAATAGGTTACAGTCTGAGGTAAGAGTCAAATCCAGGTTTTCCAAAGTTTTCTTAAATCTGATATTTTATCCATCATTCTACCTCAAATTGCCTCAAGTAGCACATCCCCACTATTGATTAAAGGCAGGAACAGTTAGATCCTAGAAAGGAAATCTTGGATTCCTATAGACAGAGATGGAGATGACTCTATACACTTATTGGGGTGGGAAGACCGTGAACTTGAAGAGACTTGGGCTTGAACATGGACCTGGGAGCCAATGAATTGGTAAATGCCTTCCATTTTTGGCCTCCTCCCCAAACCCAAGCCCCGGGCATCCCTAGCTTAAACATTCATCTGATCCTAGCTAAACACTCTAGATTCATCAATTACTATGATAGATTATTCTTATACTTGGTCATTTCTCATGCTTTATTTCTAAGTAACACAGAAAAGCAATTGTGATATCCTATGCATCTGCTTTTTTTTCAATAGTGAATTATACTTTGGACCTCACACTTTTGATCGTTTGCAATTTGTAGGATGTCAGCAATTGGGAGCAATTTCTTCCACTTCCCTGGACTGTTATGATTTTATTAAATAATTCTAGTTTTAAAAATGATGGGACCTGACTTGAATTTTACAGATATTTTATCCACTTATTTTATTCAAAAGGGAAGGGGGTGTGTGTGTGTGTGTGTGTGTGTGTGTGTGTGTGTGTGTGTGTGTG
>NW_027186457.1:10738636-10762730 GCF_028583685.1 Petaurus breviceps papuanus | reverse complement strand
TGTGTGTGTGTGTGTGTGTGTGTGTGTGTGTGTGTGTGTGTGTGTGTATTTCTAGTATTAGGGACATACCTTCTTAAAGCTGAGAGGAAGCATTTTCTACACTCCACTGACACCCAGTGGCCAATTCAATATAGTAACTGTCTAAAGAGCGTCTTGGTGCCACAATTTTAGAGCTAGTCCAATGCTCTGATTTTGCAGAAAGGAGAAACCTAATATGCCAAGAGGTTAAGGGATTTAGTTGAAATCACATACTTAGGATTACAAATCAAGGTCTCTGACCCTTTGTTGTTTATCCTTCGTTCTCAAAGAGGACAATGCCATCAGGAAGGTGATAAATATATTCATCTTTATTTCTACTTTCATCAAAAAAAACCTACAAGGTGTTTAAGATATCCTTTTTACATTTATAGAGAGCATAATTTATACATACATATAGGGAAGAAAAACAGAGTGATCAAAATATTGGAAATTAAAGGGAAAATACATACTTATACTCCATACATATGTGTATGTGTATACAGTCAATTTTCAACTTTCATAGGGTTAACTTTCCTAACACAGTCAATTCTCAACATTCATGGAGTAACTTTCCTAGAAAATGGTGCAAAAATGCAAATGTTGATCCATTGTACCAATGGGAAATAGGAGGTTAGGTTCTCGGGATCACAAATAACTGTTATCTTTCACTAGCGATTGCTGAAAATAAACTTTTCTGCATGCAATTCTTTATAACAAAAACAATTCAGTTGTTCAGTCGTGTCTGATAATATGCACTTTTCCTAACACAGTAACCATGAAATAACATATAAAATGCAGTACACAAAACAAAATTGGAGTCATGCAAAATATTTTTTCTTGTTCGTAGTTCCATAGAATTCTGTGACCTTTTGTGCTAACATCTCAATAGTAATAAAAAACCCATTGATTTCAGACAATGTTCCTTTTTCATAATGCATGAAATCTACCTTACTATAAACACTGCAGAGAAAGTAAAATTCTTCAAACTAAAATACTCTTTAACTTGAATATTACCTTCTACACTATTGGATGGCAGTATACTTACTATATTGCCATAAATCTCTTGGCTGCCCTTGGAAAACCAAGGCAGAGGTTACTGGGACTTTAGTCACTGTCATTGGAAAGATGTCAGTACTAGTGAAGTCTAAACATCACCTCCAGCACTCTGCATTGGAGATCATGAAGGGCGTGTGAGCTTGAAATAATCAGTGAACTACTTCTGCTTCAAGCCCCATTTGAGATCTTTAAAGGTCTTGGAGTATGCGAGCGTAACAGAGGCAAGTTGACATTTAAACTTGAGGACCCAACTGATGATGGGATTGGCAAACAATGAAAGTGTGCAAAAAATGTGCAGGAAGTTCTTTACAATGGTAGAGAGAACAAGACTGGTAAAGCTCCTGGTAGTACACCAGACACTCCATAAATCTGTGTACATCATGCATCTCATTTTTTCCTCTACTATGCATAGCTCCAAATACATGAGGTTGTAAAATCAAAAGTGAAAATGGGGTTATTAATGAAACCAGTGTAATAAAATCAAAGTGCAAGTCCTGGAGTCAGGAAGACTCATCTTCCTGAGTTTAAATCTGCCCTCTGAGTCTTCAGAGATGTGTAACCTTGTTTGATTCAGTTTACTCATCTGTAAAATGAGCTGGAGAAGGAAATGGCAAGAAACTCTAGTATCTTTATCAAGAAAACCCCAAATCAGATCACAAAGAGTCAGACACAATTGAAACAATTCAACAAGAAAAAAACAACACCCAAACCAGTCAGACTCAGTCTTTAAAGAAAAAAAATCTTGAATTTGTGAAAGTTAAAGGAGGAATGTAAAGCAATGACTGTATACATACATGTATATATCATATATACACACATGTAGATATTCTATATACAAATTTCAGACTTCATAGTAATATGTATATTTTATAAGGTTTATGTAATGTATACATGTATGTATATGTACCTATATACACATACATATATGTATCCATACATACACATGCCTTGAGGACAGGGGCAATTTCCTTCTGACTTTGTATCCCTAGAATCTACAATAGTGCCTGGCACATTGTATACCCTTAAATAAATTATCAACTGTTAATTTGTTTATTCTTGTTTTCTAAAAATAAGCGATTGTTTTGTTTTAATATATATCTAAAATGGAGAATCATGGATGCATAAGAAATCTCAGAAATTTTTACACAAGAGTAAACTGATGCACAGAAAGGTTGGAGTCAAAGGATCTGGATTTGAGTCTTCTGGTGGTTAACTCAGTTTTCCTTACTTTTGAAATAAAAGGCTTGTACTGAGCCACCTTTAAAGGTCTTTCCACCTTGGAATTTATGATACTTTTCTGATAATTAAGAGTGTGGCCTAGAAAGACCTACAAGTTATGGCTTTCTTCTGCTATAACTTAGCGCATATGGTCACACATGCGTTAGCCACTAAATTACCATGTAGCTGAGATTTGCAGGCAAGCAGGTACTAATATACAACAGGAAAATAATTAATATGAAGTGCCAAGCTAGTCATCATTATGTGGAATAAAAGTAAAGGTCATACAAGACTTTGAGCATAAAGCACGTTTTACTGCCTAATAAACATGATAGAAACATCAGTGGTTGGAATAGAAAACAGCCTGGTAACAGAATTCTAAGGCACACCTCCAGATTAAAATCAAGCCTCTTTGTTGTCAAATGTAATTACGGTAAGCTCACACCTTGAGCCAAATGAAGTATTTCTAACTCATTAATTATTCAAGGTAAGGTCATAATCAGTGTCTTTTTGACCTCCAAAGAAGAAAAATATTTAACAGATTATAACTATTGTCGGTAAGAGACCCATGGAGAGTGGACTGATCTTCCGGGCTCAGATCTTGCCTCAGACAAACTGGTTGTATGACCATGGTCAAAATATGTGCCCTAAGGCAACTCTCTAAGACTGAACAAGTTACAGATGGGTTGGTAAATTGTATTGATAGAAACCTTTCTAAGTACTAAGACAGGTAGTAGCTTGTGAGAATTTTATAAAATGATGTGTTTGTTAAATTGTACTATCATATATCTGGAAGTGTGAAAGAATCTTAATTTCCTAATTATTTATCAACTGTGCCACAGAGACTTTTCCTAAGACTCTTAAGTACAAGGTATCAGGGAAGAGAAAAATGATTGGGAACCCCCCCCCCCCAGCCTATCCCCTAAAAAGAGAATCGGGATTTGGGCCTGACCAAAAACACTTCACTTGATTTGCTGAGAACAAAAATGTTTAATGGGGGTAGGGGAGAATGTAAGATAAATTGTAATGTAATCACGCAAAGCCCAGAGTTCTCCATTGAGTTATTCAATCAAAAGTAATCTATGTATTAATCAGTCAGTAGGTTCACTGACTTTAAGGGTTCTGATTGTGCGGCCCCCCACCCCCCAATCCCATGCCCATAGGAAAGAAAAGTCTCTCAAGCAGCTGTAATAACTGTCTCCATTTGAACTTTTAAAATGGGTGCTTCTCCTCCACTCCACGTAGGCTTACAGTAACATTACTATTTGTATTCTTTCCTAGTCCTTGGAGGGTAGACCCCATCTTTGTGTTAGCACTTCCTTCTGGGTCTAGAACATAGGGGAACACCCCATTTTTGATGTGATGTTTCCTCTCTTTTAAACACTTGACTCAGGATTATTCACATTATTCAGGGGGTACTTCTAAATCAGCCAAGAAAAGGGAGGGGGAAGGAGCCAGCTCTGCTTGGCACTGACCATGGACTATGGAAAAAGTGACTTAAAATCCCCATGACATATGTCATGTTTAACATGAGCCTTTTAAAGAAATGCAGACTGATTTCACTAACTGCTTTCCTGGCAAGCTGAAAAACGAATTCCTAAAAAGATTGTACTCCTTTTGTTTGGCCTGCCCGTGAGCAGCTCAAGGAAGAAAAAATACTTTCTAGATGATTAAATGAGAACATGTTCATTCTTACATATATGTGAGTTTCTTTCTTATTAAGAATCTCCAAAGTTAGATCATCATTAACTATAGCATATGGAAGCATACAGAAGGATTTGAAGCAACCAATGAAATGCACTAGAGAGGTATCATGGCATAGTCAATAGAAATCTGACTTTGAGGGGGAGGCTAGGTGGCACAGTGAATAGAGCACTGGCCCTGGAGTCAGGAGGACCTGAGTTCAAATCCAGCCTCAGACACTTAACACAAAAACTAGCCATGTGACCTTGGGCAAGTCACTTAGCCCCAATTGCCCTTCAAAAAAAAAAGGAATAAAAATAATAATAAAATAGAAATATGGCTTCGGAATCAGCAAAACCTGGGTGCAAATCCTGCTTTTGTAAGATAAGGACTATTTGACCTTGGGCAAGTCCCTTGATGCCAGGAAAATCTTTAATATTATAAGTTAACACAACAGGTTTTGATCTACACTGAAAGAGAGACTTTCTTCACTAGAAAGTCCATATATTAACAAAATCAGAGATCCAGTTTGAAAAAATCATAATTTTTGATAAAATACCTGCAGAGAATATACCCTTCCTCTATATTTTTCTTCAATTTCCCCCCTAAGTTACATTACATCATTCTCTATATAGTCTTTCTATAATTGGAATATCACATAATTTGGGCTAATTTCTGGTTTGTGATCAACATCTAATTCATGCTTACTTCAATGATTTGTGATTTTTCTACTGTTACTTAGTTGTTTCAGTCGTGTCCAGCTCTCTGTGACACCCCATTTGAGATTTTCTTGATGAAGACACTGGAGAGATTTACCATTTCCTTCCCCAGCTCATTTTTATAGAGGAGGAAAGTGAGGCAAACAGGGTAAAGTGACTGGCCCAGGGTCACAAGCTAGTAAGTGGCTGAGACTGGATTTGAACTCGGGAAGATGAGTCTTTCTGACCCTATTCTGTGCACTATGGTGCCTACCTAGCTGCCCTTACGAGCATTATTTACACCTTATCAGTAGCTACAAACTAGGAGCCTGATTTGTTTTTTTCCTCACTGCCTAGAGAGTGACAGAGAAAAATTAATTATGCAAATCAAACTTAAAACTATACCTTTAAAAAATTCTTATTTATTTTTAGGAAAGCCTGGTTGTTCAACATTTATCGGTACACCCTGTATTGCTCTGTTCGCACTGCTTGAGCCCATGCAATTGAGTTCACACTACAGTGGCCCATTAGAAGGCTAAGGAAAGGAAGTCATCACCAATGATAATTATCTATTATTAATAATCTATAAAATATTACATCACTAGAATAATTTAGATACATGTCCAACAAAATAAAAGGGATTTCTGGCTAGCTCTGAGTTAATCAGAAAATTCTAAGACCATCTCACGACCAGCCAATGAATGCTTGGGGATGGTGTGGAGGTGGAATTGGAGAGACCTAGGGAAATATGGCTACAGTGCACACCAAGCTCATTCCTAGAATGGTTAATAAATGTCTCCATGTAGATTTTTGACACCTCATTAGGGAGTTGTTAAATGCCACAATATTGTATGTTGTGACCTAATAGAGATAATAATTGTAAAGTACTTAGTAGAGTGCCTGAAGATGATGAGTGTTTAATAAATGTTTGTTCCCTTCCAGCCCCCTCTGTCCCCAAACCTCCTTACACCCTTCGGTTCTTTGTTGCACTGATTTAACAAATACAAGAGTTTGTTGAAGTCCTTTATTTTTATCATCATAGACATTTCCAGATGGCACAATAATGATGATAATAATAATAGCTAGAATTTTCATAGAACTTTAAGGTTTGCAAAGTTCTTTGGTCCTCACAACAACCCTGTGAGCTGGGCACTACTAAATATCCCTCCCTCTATCTGAGATTAGGAAACTGAGGGGCTTGTTTTTGTTGTTCAGCCATTTTTCAGTCATGTCTGACCCTTCATGATACCATTTGTTTTTTTCTTGGCAAAAATACTGGAGTAGTTTGCCATTTCCCTCTCTTGCTCATTTTACAGATGAGGAAACTGAGGCAAGCAAGGTTAAGTGACTTGCCCAGGGTCACACAGCTAGTGAGTGTCTGAGGCTGTATTTGACCTCAGAAAGACGAGTCTATCTGATGCCCTGAAGCTGGGGCTGAGAGGGGTTAAATGAGTTGACCATCCAGGATCAAATAACTAGTAAGGGTCTGAGGTAGAACCCAGATTCCATCTTTCTTGACTAGATTCTATGTTCTCTAATACCTCCCTGACAAAGAACAAGAGAACCTGTCACACAAAAGAAAACAAAGTTAATGTTGCAGCAACCTTTTCTAACACCATACACAACTTTCCACACACTTTGTCTCCCAACAATTAAGAAAGGAGGAGGACAAGTTTACCAATCTTTTGTCCCAGGACCAATACTGGCCATTGTAATTGCCTAGAGGTGGCTAGATGGCACAGTGAATAGAGCACTGGCCCTGGACCTGAGTTCAAATGTGACCTCAGATGCTTAACACTTAGGAGCTATGTGACCTTGGGCAAATCACAACCCCAATTGCCCTGCCTTCCCCCCTCCAAAAAGCAAAAAAAAAAAAAAATTAAAAGTAATTGCATAGCAGTGGCCTTTGCTTTATTGTTCTTTCATTTATATTTTTATGCGAATCATTGTGTATATTGTTTTCCTGGTTCTGCTTGCTTTACTCCATTACACAGGCTTTAGTCTCAAGCTTGGAATTAGTATTCAGAGTGTGTAAAAAGCACATTTCTTAAAAAGAAAAAGGAAAGGAAAGGGAAAGGGAAAAGAGAAAGGAAAAGGAAAAAGAAAAGGGGAAAGGAGAAAAGAAAAAAATAACACCCTTTCATGTTCCTTCAAAGAATTTCAAGAGTATTGTAAAGTTGAGGAAAAATTGTTACCCTTCATATATGGAAAATCTAATTCTACTGGTCAATAGAAATTCCTTGAATATTTCTAGCCTCTTATGAGAACATAACTGTCTGACTATTTAGGGGGCTGGAATTCCAATCACACTTTTGCCATTAGTGTGTTCATGAGAAAGGGATTTAATCTCTCTATACCTCTTTTTCTTCCTCCATAAAATGATAATATCATTGCTCACACTCTCTCTCAGGATGGAATCCAAGGCCAAATGAATTACGGATATAATATGATAATATAAATGTCCACTATCATTTTATTCAGAAAATATTATTCACTATTCAGTATCGAATATTATTCAAATCATTCAGTTTTCAAATATGATTCAGTGATACTCAGCTTATAGTGGTAGGGCAAACACACACTATTGTACAAGTGATGACACAAAGAGTTTGGAAAGACGTTTCAGATTGTCTGTTTTCTCTGTTCATTGTCCTTTAATTCTATTTCTGTCTTCCCCTTTTTCTAACTCCCTGGAGCCCATATTCATAGACTGTTGAGCTGGATGGTGCCTGCAGAAGTCTTCACCTAAATACCTCTGATTTAAAAGATGAATTAATGTGACCCATGTAACGTGACCACATGTTCCTAGTATCTATCTGTTTCACCATATGTGAAAGCTCTCTATGACTTAACCATTCAAATAAGCTCTTGATTTAAAACACAAAAATAGTTTCCAATAATCTGGCTGGTGTAAAGACAAGTTTATTGCTTCACCTTATCTCTCCATGCTAAAATATTTATCAATTTAGTGGAAAGTAGGTATGGGAGTTATCTTTGAACTTCAAGACCCAGTTTGTAGGATTTAAGACTAAATGGTATAGAAGGAAGAAGCCTAGATCAATATATGTGAAAATGCCAACAAGGCTTAACTAGCTATGTAAATAACCATGGGTAAATTACTTTGCTTCCTGAGCCTCACTTACCTTATCTATAAAGTGGGGAAAATAATACCTATAGGACCTCACTCATGAGATTTTTCTAGGAATTGAAAGAGTTAAATGCAAGTAAAGTGCTTTTTTGGGGGTAGATCTTAAAGAACTTCATAAATGCTAATTACTATTGATATGCTTACACATTATTTGATTGTGTGAATTTGATTAGACAAAGGGGATCTTATTCTGGTATATGTGAATTAAGAAAAACAAATTGATAACTGAATTTTAATATAATTGGCTTCCTTGGCAATCCTATATAGTTTATTTCATTCATTTGAAAGTATTCTAAGCAGTAATATCCAGACAGCAACAAGCAAGCAGATATCAGACTTTTATTAAGTGCTTACTTTATGCCAGCATTGTACTAAGTACTAGATACACAAATTGCAGCAAAAAACAAAACAAAACAAAAACCAACAACAAAAAACAGTCCCCGTCATCAAGGAGTTTACAACAATATACAAAGTGATCTATAAGGGGAATGGGGGAAAGGATTAATTTGGACATGATGTCAAAATCCAGAGAGTCTGAAACATAGTCTCCAGTCGACCTTGCCAAAATGGAGGCACCTCTCACCAGTGGGAGAAGGGAGCAAGATGGTGGAGGGATATTCCAGGTTAAGGAAGCTTCTGGAAAGGATAGATGACTGTTTCAGGAGGGCCTAGGCACTGATGGAAATTCCAGGATGAGTCTTGCAACTGAGGCAGCTGGGAGGGGAGTGGCCAGACTGCCCAAGGGAGACATGACTAAGCAAAGGTTAAGAACTCTTGGCCTAGAGGATGTCTGAGACCCATTTTAAAATTCTCAGATCCTATGACAAAATGCTGTCTATATCCAGATTAATGCATAGTAATGGAGTTTCTATTAAGATGCATGTTTTCTCCCCTCTCCCTGTTTAAAAAAAAAAAAAGCATTTCCCTTCCCTTTAGTGTTCTCAACAGAGTACCAGACTTTAATGGCACTTTTTAAACTGACATCAGGGAAAGAGAACATATTTTTGTTTAATAACAATTAAGATACAATGCTTAGGATTTTCACAAATCACTTTCTTTACAACAATCTTGGGAGTTATTATTATTTTAAAGATTAGAAAAAAGAGGGTGGGCCAGGTTAAGTGATTTGCCAGTGGCCATGCTGCTACAAAGGGCCAAAAATTCAATCCAAGCTTCTCAAGGTTGACTCTAGATCTAGCATTCTTTCCATTATACCACTAACCTCTCTCTATTCCTTTGAGTGCCTAAGAAAAATATCTTGCTAATTTTCTTTCTTTTTTATTTTGAGAGGGGGAGAAGGAGAGGGAAATCCAGATTTATGATCTTGTTGCTGCACGTGTTGTTCAAGCTTTCTCTACTAATGTGTATTGACAATTTCCAGTACTGCCTTGAGCACTGAGGGATTAAGCAATTTGATTTAGGATTGCATAACTATTATGTAGCCCTGTCAGGACTTGAACTCAGATCTTCTAAGTGTGCTGCCTCTCTTTACTTTGTACACCATGGATGACTAATTGTTATTTGTTAAATGAAGTCAACCTTTTCATTATAATTACAAAAGAAAAGTTATCTTAAAAGGAAATGAGCCCTTATTCTAGGCAATAATGTAAAAATTAAAGATCTAGCAAACATCTTGAGTTTCCAACAATATCATTGGATTTCCCATGTGTATATTTCTCATATGCATTATTTTCCATATATATTCATGTGTATAAATAAGTCTGTGTGTTTCTTATAAAAATATATTCAGCAATCTAACAGAATCTTCTTTAAAAATTACCTTTCCAGAAAGGAGAGAGAAAGAAAAGGTACTAATATTGATGCTGTCATTTTTTTACATCCCATTAAGGGATGTTATTGATTTTTGGCTACATTTGTTTTATTTGTACAAAACCTTATTAATTTAATGTAATCAAAAATTTCTTTTTAGATCTCACTCTGTCTTCTATCCCTTATTTATTCATAAAATTTTCACTTATCCCTAAGTCTTATAAGTAATATATTTTATGTTTTTCACATTTTCTTGTGGGTCCTATCAATTGAGGAATGGCTGAACAAGTTGTGGTATATGATTGTGATGCAATACTATTGTGCTGCAAGAAATGATGAGCTCAATAATTTTAGAAAAACGTGGATAGATTGTACAAAATAATAAGAGAAAATGAATGGAAAGAGAATATTGTATATAGTAGCAGCAATATTGTTTTAAGAACAACTTTGACTGAGTAATTTTGACTATTATAAATACCCAAATTAACCATAAAGGAAGACGCTATCTGCATCCAGAGGAAGAACTGACAAATAGAAGTATATATAGAATGATTTTTTATATTTATGTGTACACATATACATACACATAAATACACACACACATACACACACTCACACACACACATATACACATATTTCTGTCTAATGGTAGCCATGGAGGGGTGAAGAAATTTACATGAGAACTTCATTATATATTTAAAAGGAATAGCAAGTTGTACATAATAGATTTGCAGTTTCACGTTCAATCATCTTTTTAAAATTATACTGTTATAAAAATGCTTGTTTTATTTTATAAAGTAAAAATAAAAGAAATAAAATTTAAAAAAAAAGAAATAATGTTGACCCAAGTGCGATAGAAAGAGGGCTAGATTTGGAGTCATGGAAACTGTATTTGAATCCCAGCTTTGCCATTTACTAATTGTGTGACCTTGGGACAAGACAAAACCTCTCCGGACCTCATTTCTTTCATCTGTAGCATGACAAAGTGGGACTAGATGGTCTCTATTGTTGCTTTCAGATCCATGGTATATGCTCCTGATTTTAACACTCTAGGAATGTATGTGTGTGTGGGGGGGGGGGGGGGGAGGAGGGTATTCATTTCCCATCCAAGAATACTGAGCTGATAAATATTTTCAAAAAGTATCTTTTAAGGGTTTAATATAAGAGCAGACAGCTCTCAACCAAGGAAGGTGATGTCTTGACATTCCACCCATCCCAGATTTCTACTTCTTTTCATAGCCACACTCACTTAAATTATGTTGCTCTAAGGCTAAACACTGTGTGATGGAAAGGCCACCCAAAGTACCACCTCTCCAAGGTTAATCATAGAAAATAAACAAGAGAGTAAAACTTTCTGCTGGGATTATTATGGTTTAAGTGCACTGAAATAATTTGAGGCCATACTGTTCTCTAGCCACTTAAAGTTAATGATGTCTCTTTTTCCTTTTGGATGTTACTAGTCCACACCCATGTATGAGCACAGAAAACCAATTTGCTAAAGAGCTCAGATCCTCATTTAATGTCTTAATTGCTTGCTTTTCTCTGATGTCTATTGATTTACAAGACCTGGCAATTCCCATCAAATTAGCTGAATTTCCCAGTTCTAAAAACCTCTATAAGTGGCCCATAAAAAGCAATAGTTCTGGGCAATGTCAGGAAAACTCAGTGCAATGGCCAATTCCTGTAATCTAGGAAATAGGTGGAACCATTTTACCTGGAAAGAAGAAAACAAAGAAACCCTCCCCTTCTACGTAATTTATACCTGTTATCCAAATAGGAGGAGAAGGGTTCTGATGCAGTTCTAGAGTTTATATTTTAGCAAATTATTCATGGATGATATTATAATCCTATGATAGTATGTGAAAGGGAGTGGGGATGGAGGGGAAGGTCTATCTTTTCAGCAGAAATAATAGAGATAGGCCTTGCTGGTCCTTTGGATGTGTGCTTTAGCAGACATGACAAAGAACAAGGTGTCAGCACCAAATGAAGAGTAGTATTTTAGGAAAGTAATTAGGTATTTGAATGGAGCTAAGTTTTGCATACTATTCTATTTCCTTTTTTATCTAAGATAATTGATGACCTTTAACTAGCTTAATATCCTATTTGAATAAGCAACCTGTGATGTTGGGTACCCTGGGTATTGGTCTACGCCTATAGATTCACTGGATTCACTGAAATCTCCCTGTATTTGAATGAACAGCTGTCAATTTAGGGTCTTAGATAGTTGTGGGAGGAGGGGAGCGGTGAGAAGTGTCTCATCCAGAGTCACTCAGCCAGGATTTATTACTTCAGAGATAAGATTTAAACCAAGATCTTTCCTGGCTCCCATTCAGGGCTGCTCTTCAGCTGATGTATGACCCTGTCTCTCATGTTGCTGGTTTTACTCTCTTTATTTTGAGCTTAGAAAACTAAGAATAAGAAAAAAAAATCAACGTGCTTGTAGTCACATGGCCAGTGACACATATCATCTTCAAACCTCGGTCCAAATACAGCAGTTTATCCATCATTATTATTTGGAGGCAATTGGGGTTAAGTGACTTGCACAGGATCACACAGAGTGAGTATCCAAGGTCACATTTGAACTCAGGTCTTCCAGTGTTCTATGCACTGCACCACCTAGCTACTCTTCTTCTATTGTTTTCTACACATCTTTTGTTTCAAAGTAAAAATCAAGAGCTAAATAATGGCTGGTGTTTATATATCATTTAAAAGTTTACAAGACACTTTGTATATGTGCGTGGTAGATAGAAAGCAGGCCTCAGAACCACAAGACGGCAGTTCCTGTCCTCCCTTTTGACACATCTTGACTATTTGGTCCTGAGTGAATCACTTAATAGCTAGGTTGGCACCATTGTGAATATAGGCCTAGAATCAGGAAGATTCATCTTCCCGAGTTCAAATCTGTCTTCAGAAACTTACTAGATGTATGACCCTGGGCAAGTCACTTCACTGTGTTTGTCTCAGTTTCCTCATCGATAAAATGAGCTGGAAAAGAAAATGACAATTCATTCCAGTATTTTTGCCAAGAAAACCCTAAATAAGGTCATGAAGAGTCAGACACGACTGAAATAGCTCAACAACAACAAATTGCCTAATCTTCCTGTGATCCAGGCCAGAGCAGTCAAACTCATGCAGCCCAGCAAAACCAGAAACCATTTTGGATATGTTTAGCAAAATAAACAAATACAATGCAGCATAGATAATGTTAATTCGTCATTTTCTAAGTCAATATGAGGGTCACAGGGATGCCCATTTCTATTCAAGTTTGACATCACTGCTTCAGACAGCTTTCCAAACCTAAGTTTCAGAAATTCAGACATAAATTTCAGGGAATGACTTGCATTTGTAGGAGTTTTCTCGTGGGATGTATCCTGAACCAAAGACATGATTCGTCCAGTGCTTTTCCACGTGTCCTACAAACACTTTCCCCAAAGCCCTATGAACACGCCTCATGCTAGTGTTCTAGTGATAAGGGGCTCTTGTGGGACATGCCCGTCCAAAGGTTAGCCCAATGAAAGTTAGAGAAGTTCATTACAATTTGTCTGCTAGTAAATGATTTTTTTAAAGGCAGATAACTGAAGGAGGGTATCTATTGAATGCAGTGATCAGCCTTGGTGGAAGTGGTAGAATCAGTGAAAGACTGCTGTAAGTTGCCCACACGAAAGATGAAGATTGACATTAAGACGAGGAAACAGGTTTGTTTTTATCAATCAGATCCGGGACACAGATGTCCAAATCAATGTTTCCCCCTGCAAAGTGGTCACCACTGTGGCCTAACGCTTTCCCCCATAATGCTGCTATTCCTTATCCGGGGTTAGAAACTTTCTGTGGGAACTGCCACTCTCTGGCCCACTCAGACTGACCTCAGAGCTGTTTCTTGTACTCAGCTTTCCATCTCCACCTTCATGTCTGGTACACTCTCTTCTTCAACATCTTTGCTTCTTCACAATTCACAGCTTTCTCCAAAGCTCCCCTCATGGACCATGTCTTCTTTGCAGCCTTCCCTGATCTCACCCCACGTAACTGCGATGACCTCCTCAAATTACTTTGCATTTATTAGTATTTGTGTATGCATGGTCTATCTTTCTAGTAGAAAATAAGCCTCTTGAAAGCAGGGATTATCTCATTTTTTTTTTTGTCAGTGAACCATCCAGACCAGGCAGCATGAGGCCTTGGGCATAGCAAGGAATCTGTAAAACAAACCTGGTGTTTGTCAAAAAGGGAGTGAAATTATCCTTAGAACCAGTTTGTAAGGAACCAATACCTCAGTCCTGACAAGTGATGACAGAAGCCGTTCTTCAGTTTGCTCAGGGTACCTTTGAGGTATTCCTAAAAGTCTGTATCTCTAATCCAGTTCATTTAGAGAAACAGTTTCATGAGACTGTGTTCTCACTATGTGCCAAAAACCGTGTTAGGTCCTGGAAGTACACAGAGGAAAATGAGACAGTTCCTGAAATACTCAAAGATCCCACACTCGTTTTGCTGGAAGGATACACCATGTACACAGATGAGTCCTAAGGCAAAGTCATTTTAAGAGGAACAGAAACTCTATCAACCAAATCAAGAAGCACTTATTAAGTATCTTCTATATGCCAGGCATAGAGTATGTAACAGAGACGTTGCTGTCTTTGTTCAGTTATTTCAGTTGTGTCCAACTTTTTGTGACCCCATCTGGGGCTTTTGTGGCAAAGATACTGGAGTGGTATCTTTCCTTCTCATGTCCTTCTCCAGATCATTTTATAGATGAGGAAACTGAGGCAAACAGGGCTAAGTGACTTGCCCAAGGTCACACAGTTAGTAAGCATCTGTGGCTCAATTTGAACTCAAGAAGATGAGTCTTCCTGACTCCAGGCCCAGCATTCTATCCAATGTGCCACCTGGTTGCCCAGACATATAATAGGTGCATTGAAAAAAAACATGTAGGAAGTTGGCACTTTAGTTATGCTTTTGAAGGACGATTAAGATTCTAAGAGGCAGAGGTAGGGAGGGAAAATCTCCCAGGTATTTGAGGCCAGCCTGTGCCAATGTAATATTCAAAGGGCAGAAGGCAAAGATTTGCCACCCCTGACAACATCCTAAGGGAAGTCTCTCAGGCTCCAAAGGCCCATCCCAGAACAGGATTTCAGAAATGTACTGAGTAATGACATCTGTTTGGAATAAGTGTGTGGCCTCCCAGGTGACCCCTGGCAGGGCAGTGATCATCTGCATGTCAGAGCTCCAGTCTGTTTGTTTAAAAACCTGTCACGTTACCCTAGCCTCATGTCTGCCTCCTTAAGCAGTTACCTTTGGAGACAAACAGGCCGCCTCGTTTCCTCTGTAGCTTCTCCCAGACACTTGTGCTTTTCCTGACAGCACCTCTGCGCTTTCTGCTCTGACTCAAGGGGGTCTATTTGTTTCGTTATGATCCTAGTAATGTTTGAGAGTGGGCTTGATGATTATCGATGTGGATCTAAATAACTTCCCGGAGCTAGTGCCAAAGCCCCAGTCCTGTGATTCCCTGCCAAATGACAGTGACCCACCGTGCCGATCAGAGCGGGCTCGCCATGATGAGAGGGGCCAGACCCAGATGTGGCTCCCCTGCAGCTGCAGGAAGGCGGGTTATAGGCCAGCTGCCTGGCCCCAAAGGCCTGGGAGGTGGCCAGTTGGCCTTGCCTTCATGTTTCTAGAAGGGAAAGGCCACCTGATTTTTCCCTTGGAAAGAGCAGTGGGTAGAAAGGGTAGGACTGAAGTTCTGAGGGCAGAAAAGACTTTGTGAGCCTCCTTGGGTAAAGAACCAGGGCGGGTCTGTTGTTATGAAGTGGCATGCTTTGGTGTACCTCAAGGTTGCAAATTAGAGCAGTACTGTTCAAAGCAGAAACCTACTCCCTCTGATGAATATTCCCTAAAGGGAGCAGTGAGTGGAGTTCACTAGCTGCTTCTCACAAGAGTGGTGAGACAGGACTGAGTGGGTCATCCATCTTCTTTAGGAGGCTGGACGAGGGTCTTACAAGGCTTGAAAAATTTTATACCTTCCCTGAAGGATGGCAGCATGGTTATGGGTGGAAGGTTGTATACCTGAAGATTACTGGGATAGTAGCTGCCTGGTTATTATCTTTCAGCAGCTTAAACAATCATATGGTTTCCCAGAAGCAAATGAAAAGAGCCAAAAGGGTTGGTGGATGGAAAAAGCACTGAATTTGGGGTGTGTGTATGTGTGTGTGTGTTAGAGGAAGGGGTGGGTGTCAAGGCAAGCCCTCTCCTTCCCTCCACTGCTAGTAACACAGTAGTACCACCACTCACACACACACACACACACACACACACAAGCAAAATCTATCATAAGATCATAACTCTAAAAAGCATCTAATTCACCCCTTCCTTTTTACACAGGAGAAAACTGAGATCCAAAAAACTAATAACTTGTCCAGGGTCACACAGGTAGTGTTAGAAATAAAACAATAACTCAAGACCTCTGAGTCTTTCTACTGGGTTCCAATCTCAGCTCTACCCCTCTCTTACTACCTATGTGGATATGGGCAAGTCACTTAAACTTCCTAGAACTCATTTTCCTCACTTAGGAAAGGAGTCATTAGCATGAGAGGATGTTTCAGATTTCTTTGAAATCTTGATCTTCTAAAACACATTTAAAAATGTGCATATAGGAGCAGCTAAGTGGTGCAGTGAATAGAGCACTGGCCCTGGAGTCAGGAGGACCTGAGTTCAAATCTGGTCTCAGACATTTAACACAAAAACTAGCCGTGTGACCTTGGGCAAGTCCTTTAACCCCAATTGCCCCCCAAAAAGCAAAAAAAAAAATGTGTATATAGATTGGTAATCAAGGACTTTATCTTGTACCTTTTCTCCGTTTCCAACAGATTATCCTAATATGTTGTGGATCCCATGGGAATAAATGATGAAGGGTATGTTGTGAAGAGTTCTTCTCATCTTAGAGTAATATCCCTGCCTTTGCATAAGAAAGTAATTTCCACTAACTAGAAAAAAGAGACAATTGAGTCCTCTTCGAGTCTCAGCTCTCCTAGCTGCTTCTGCATCCATTTTCTTAATTTAATTCAATTTAGCAAGCATTTATCAATCAATTTCTGCAAGCCAGGCTCTAGGCAAGGCACCATGGATTTAAAAAAAAAATCCTTGTACTCAATCAATCAATAAATATTAAGGAGATTACATTCTATTTGTGGGAGACATGTGGCAGATATGTTCGTACAAAATCTAGAGAAATTAATGTTGTTTTTTATTTTTTATATATTATCCTTCCCTTATTAAAAAATTTCGGTGGGTCCCATATGATCTCCCTAATAAAGTCTTTAGCTTACTATTAAAAGCTTTCCTCAATTTTCCCCTACTATTCTTTTTTTCTCTCTTAATCTTAATTCCCACTGATTCCAAGATATAAACCCTTTCCTAGCTCTTTGCTGAATGGACTAGGAGCATACCTGTCTCCATGCCCTTGCTGACACTTTCCCTTATGAATTTTATGTTGTATAACCTCCCTCTTCACACCCTGAGATGTAAGCAATGTTCAACAGTTCATGTGTTATTATTTTTTTAATCTCTACTTTCTGGCCCTTAGCCTTATATTTAATCTTACATCTTTGAAAGTTAGTTCCTGAGCCTTCTCCAAGCTAAGGATGTCTCATATTTTCCAGTCTGGAGGCTATATTTCATCCAAACCCTAGAACAGATCTGGGAAAACAAAGCAAACCATTTAGCTGATGAGCGGGGCTGAAGGTACAGACACAGTTGGACATTGCTATTCCAGCACAAACCAGCAGATGATTAGGCCCAACTCATCCACATACATAGAATCCAGTTAAAGGCTATGAACCCAATCAGAAACTATTTTTATAACCTACCAGACAAGTGTTTGTGCTGCTGCCCCTTGAAAACCTCCAATGATGGGGACCTCATGACCTTTTGAGGAATTCCATTCCAATTCTGATGGTGGTAATAATTCTGGTAGTGTTTCCTTCTTTCAGACATATTCTGTTCACAGTACTCCAAATGTGATCTATTCCAGAATCATGAATTTCCTTCAGAGGTCAGTCTGCTTCTAGTTCAGTTTCAAATGTATTCAATGATCCTCCAGTCTTGGTTTTGAAAACTCACTACGCTTACCTCCAATCTCATCCCTTTGTGGAGGGCAGAGCCTCTTGCTAAAATCAAAGATCTGGTATTTCTTTCTCCTCCTGCTATTTACCCTTCTTAATATTTGGGCATTAGTAACATCCAATTTGGTCAGTCATTTAGCATAAAGTAAGTTATTCTCTTACAGTAGAAGGTCTTTTAGAGATGCAAACTATACAGAAATTGTATATCTGTGGCAAAGTCAACTAATTCAGCCCCTTCCCATACTAAGCCTTTTGCCTGTGGGATTCTCTTAGAAGTTTGGTTTCTGGGGCAGCTAGGTGGCGCAGTGAATAGAGCACTGGCCCTGGAGTCAGGAAGACCTGAGTTCAAATATGACCTCAGATACTTGACACCTAACTAGCTGTGTGACCTTGGGCAAGTCACTTAATCCCGATTGCCTTGCCTTTCCCCCTCCAAAAAAAGTTTTGGTTTCTGTTCATTCTTTTCTATCTCTACACTTCAATTCCTGTAATATTATTTTATGCCTCCTGGAAATTCATTTCAAATTCATTCTTCAGTTATCACCTTCCAATAAAGGCCAGCCTATGCTCTAGGTAGTTCCCTGAGGTCTGGAGTTTGATGCTTTGCCCAGCTGTGGTTGTCAGAATACCCAGAGCTCTTCCCGAATTATTTCTCCATTGGTATCCAGTCTACTTTAACTCCCCAAATTATTCTCCTTCTGCTGTTCTTCTCAAAATCCCTTCAGGGAAATATTTTTCAGTTTGGTTTTCTCTTTGTAGCCTATGCATCTACCAGATGATATTATATTTTATTCAGAGGACATACTTAATCAATGCTTGTTGATAGATAATGCGGATTTTGGCTAGCTTTTGATAAGCAAGATGATTCTTGCTTAATTAATGCTTGTTGATAGATAATATTTTTTTTCTTTCATATACTTTTCTTGTATCACCGTGGACTCATTTCCCAATTCTTTCTTTTCTCAAAAACACAGCTATATGGGGTTGATCCCTTTGAATGTGAAATGTAAAGGAAAAAATAATTGCTTTTTCTGTAAAGCAACAAGGGGTTCAGTGAATACCTATACAATTAGAGACACGACTGCGAAGTAAATCAAGAAATTGTTGCTATCTCCATTTTACCGATGAAAAACCTAATACTAGTAAATGGCTTGCCATTAGTTACATAGTTAGTAAGTCAAAGAGCTCACACTCAAACCCAGGCTTTTTCACTTTCAGTTCATGTACTCTTTCTACCACTAGATTTCAGCCACAGAGCAATAAAGGCTTTCTTCAAACCAGATGGCGTGATTAAAAGACTGAGTTGAGCCCAGTTGGCCTGGGCTCAACAAACATGCAGTGGTGGCAAGGATAGGTATATCTCATCCAGCCCACTTGGCCCCAGATCTCGGCTCATTGTTGAAAACTACCTCTTTCGCAGAGTAATATGAGTAAACATTGTTTTGTTTTATTTTCCCGAAGAAGACATTGTACTGTCTACATATTAATCTAGACTTTATTTGATCATTCACATTTCCATTGAAGCCAAAGGATTCTTTCCTTCCACCATTTTTTTTCTCATAAACTCTAGAAGCACAGAGAATCTCAACAAAATACTTTTAATTAAGTGGCATGCAACTCCCAGAATACCTGCATCTTTGATACTATTACAACCATGACTATATGTGGGCTGAGAACAAAAATTAAAATTCTTCCAACTCCAGCTATTTTGAAATACTTTTGACTTCAAGTTATGGTATAGTTAGGAGACACTTAATTGGGATAGCTGATTCAATTAGGAAATTTAAACTGTTGGATGAAAACAGTGATCTGGGTTCTAGATCTGGGAGCCACATTTAGCCTCACTGGATTGTCACTTTCTGCAACTGCTAATGTTTTTTGTAGTGACAAAGTCACTTGAAAAATATAATAGTGCTTCAATGGAACATTGTGGGGTAGAATCAAAGGGACTTTTAGATGGCAGTGTTGAGAATGAACATTCTAGCCCAAGTAGAGAAATGTTTTTAGAGAAAGAACTTAGGAAATCATAGTTTTACACACAAGAAAAGGGCAGGAGAACCAAAATTGGTCTTAGAAATATCATAAGACAACTTAAATTACAGTGGGACTACACAATACTTAGATTCAGCAGAGTCCAGGTCAAGCCCAGATTCTTCCACTGACAAACTTTAGAAACTTAGGCAAAAGATTGACCTCACTCAGACTGTTTCTTTCTTGTTAAATGAAGAGTTAGGCCCTTTCCAGATGTAACATATGACTCTTGGGTCACTAAGATGAAGAAGCACAGGGGAAAGAAAAGAAGAATATTTGATTTGTCTGAGAAATTATTGGAGAATGTTACTGACAGGACATAATCTACCATATAAAACAACTCTAGGGGCAGCTAGGTGGTGCAGAGGTATAAGGAGGACCTGAGTTCAAATCCAGCTTCAGGTATTTACTATCTGTGTGACTTTGGGGAAATCACAACCTCTATTGCCTTTCAAAAATAAAGATCTAAATACAAAAAAAAAAAAGCAACAACCCATCTCTACATTTTATTTGGAGCGTCAGGAGACTCTGAAATAGGTCAATAAAGGGTAGGGGGTAAAACATTTTATTGGTAAGCAATTTATTTTAGAAATAAAGTCCAAGGGAGCTTGTTCTGACAGTTTCATTCTCTATCATTGCTTGTATTTGATTCTGCACATATGTATATGTGTTCATACACGTGTCTATGTGTGTGTATACACAGACATACACATGATGTTCCAAAAGTCTTAGAAAAGCTTTAGTATAATTTCAAGATTTAATAGCTTGAAAGTATGATAAGACTTTTGGGACACCCTGTATACTCACTCATAGTTTCTCAATCTCTCTCTCTCTCTCTCTCTCTCTCTCTCTCTCTCTCTCTCTCTGTCTCTCTCTCTCTGTCTCTGTCTCTCTCTCTCTCTGCCTCTCTCTTTTTCTCTCTGTCTCTGTCTCTCACACACATGCACACACACATAAATACATACATATACTTATACATTTACATATGCATATATACATATATTCAATTTTCAATTTAATAACCATTTATTAAGAGTCTGTTATGTTCCAGGCACTGTGCTAAGCTCTGGGGATACCAAAAAAAAAAAAAACAAAGGAGGGACAGTCCCTGCCCTCAAAGACTTTATATTCTAATAGGGGAAGACAACACAGAAAAGGAAGCTGGAAAATATATCTCTAGTTCTAAGAAAGTTCACCATTAAGTGATGCATTGGTTAGGTTAAGCACCTCACTGAGAGTTTGTGATAGTAAAGGGATTATCCATACTGCTAAAGCTGCTAATTTACAAAGGACTAAAGAAACTGAAAAGAACATGCATGTTCTTTTCCCCTAGATTGGGCCAGCGAAGCAAATGCAAACCTATTCTTTGTGCTCCTACCTAAAGATGTGACTTTTCCAACATGGGAGGACTCTTCTAGGATCTTGAGGCATCCAAGTGTTTGACAAGATATCCTGCAAAGGGAAATAAGCACAAGCAGAGTACATGTCTCTTTGCCAACTGTTGTTTATGTCCTAGGTTGCAGAGACACAGACCCAGGCAAACGAGGTACTGCCATGGAGATGAGATCCATGATGGCCAAGGATTCTGCCTCCCATGTGGGAGATGATCATTTGTCTGTCCTGAATGTTGCTTGCTTCATATTCCCTTTCCGAGATACTCTCTGCTGAGCCTTTCTACAAACCTACTCTATGGGCTCTCGGTCATAATATTATCTGGTCCCGATGCTTTCTCCAAGCCTCTGAACTGGTTACCTATGTGGACTCTTGGCTTTGGTCAAAAAACCTCTGTTTACACTTCAATGTCACAGCTAAGTCTTTATTGTTCTTCCCTCTTCCCCACAGGCTTGTTCATTTCTTCCTCTGGCTTGTTAGTTTCTAATTATCATTTATCTTAATACAAAACATATTATATCCATCATCCCCCTATGCCTATAGGGGTTAGATACCATACACACATATATGTGAGTGTATATACACACGTGCATCCATTGATACTCCTATGTGTGCATCTATGTGTGTCTACATATATTCGTGCATGTCTTTGTATATATGTTTACATAAGTAAATAACAGTTTCAGTTGAGTCACTTTATCTCCCATGACTTTTAGCTCAATACTCATTATGGACATTACACTCACATATATGTATTAGAGACAGATTAGATAAGAGATCATACAAAGTTGATAAAGATCAACTTTGTCCATGTGTATTTTTGTGTTTTAATCTTGTTCAAGGTTGCTCATGTCCTCAGTGGCTAAGAACAGAAGGAAGAAATTCTGTGCCCCTGAATAAGGATATTTCCCCACTTCTGGGGAGGTATGAAATTGAATATTTTTTTTAATTCAAGAAAAATTTCTTTAAATGTTGTTTGGGATTTCGGGGCTAGAGGGGTTGGGGGTTAGGGAGAGGTGGCCAGAACTATGATTTCACTTGTATAGAAAAATCCTAACAAGGACGGTCTTTCTAACAATACCTATCAGCAGCTAGTCTTCAACTTATGTCTTAGTTGAAGGGGGAAAGACCAATAAGAGGTAAAGTACTGACAAAGTAGCTCCTCCAGGGGCACATAGACAATATGTGACTTTGGTAGAACTTGAATCCAGGACTCCTTGACTATGAGATCAGTTCCCTATCCACTATGGCATACTGCCTCCCAATTATTTTTTAAAAAATAATACATGATTGGATTTTAGAGAGGAATCTACCCCTAGCACTACATCCCCCACCCCCTCTCCATTCCAAGTCCTTATCATGCAGAGTATCAGGGTTTTGTGGAACTCAGGAAACCACTACCCTAAAAGATAAGACAAGTCATTAAAAAGAGGAAAACATTAATAAAATGAACCCATGCCATCTCCTTCTGATTGGTAATATTCAGGGGAGGTAGGCTAGGAGATTAATGTTCCAGAAGCCTCTGGGTTTTACTCACCCACATTTTACTTCCCCCTTGTCTCATTTAATTCTGCATTTCCTAAAGCACCTATTTCTTCCTTCACAGCTCAGAGATGGTCTGATTGAATTAAGTAGTGTGAAAGATGAAAATTGCTTGATTGGTATTTTACCAGTCCATTGGCTGGCTGGCTGAGAGCTCTACACTCCAGTAACTTAGTACCCTGGTGTTAGAGCTTGGGGCATCAGAAAGCCTAGATTGAATGCAGAATATTACCTAAGTCAATCCCAATTTCATTTGAGTCATTTTATCATCCATGACTTTTAACTCAAGACTCATTATAGATATTATATTTGGACAGGATGGAAAGGAAACTTCTTTACTTGCAGATTGGGGATCTCATTTCTTGCTTCATCTTCGGGCTCCCATGTATGTCATAAATTACAATAAAACATTGAGGGTAATAAGTTAGGACCAAAGGAAGAGAAGGAAGTTTGGATGATCCAAGGTCACGGAACATACAGGTGATGGGCATCAGGAGAGGTTACTCTGTCTACGAAAATGTTGGATTGATTCTAGGGAAGGAGAGAGTTAATTCTTTGATAAAATAGGCCAAAGCAGGAATTTGGACTCAAGCTGACAAGCTGGAGATTGACTGAGTTTCTCATGGAAGCCTCAGGCAGGCCTAATCCCATATCATTCCAAGGCAGATGAAAATTCATGCTATTTTTATAGTCTTCCAGAATTTTTTCACACCTCTCAGGGTAACCCACTCAGAATTTAAAGAACCAGAACTGTTGGGACTTTTTTTTTCTCCAATTAAGTTTTCACACTCAGTTTTCTTCTCTTGGGTTGAATATTATACAAGTAAAAGACACTTTAAATACATTTTGGCCTTCTGGATATACTCATGTATTTGATTTTGTACATATATAATATACATATGTGTATATCTAGATATAATACATGTAACATGCAGTTTTACTATATGCAATATGATATATTTGTTGTATGTATACATTTTTATGTATGTGTGTAGATGTGTATATAGATGTGTACGCAGCTGGGTGGCACAGGGAATAGAATGCTGAACTTGGAGTCAGGAAGACCTGAGTTCAAATCCAACCTTAGACATGTCCTAGTTGTGTGAAACTGGGCTGGTCACTCAACCCTATCTGCCTCAATTTCCCATCTGTAAAAATAAACTGGAGAAGGAAATGGCGAACCAGGCAGAGAAAATCGTAAAAGGGGTCATGAAGAATCAGACAGAACTGGAAATGCCTGTTTGCATATAAATAAACTTTATGAAGACCTGAGGCATCTCTTTCTGAGAGTATGGGTCGCCAGAAAGAATATCCCAGGTTCAAAGTGCTCTCAATTTCATCCATTAAGAAAAATGTAGGTTACGTAAGTCCTCACTTATGTGTTCTTTTTACTAGTCAGCCAGAGGACACAATTAGTTTAAAGAATAGTC
>NW_027186457.1:10723582-10733636 GCF_028583685.1 Petaurus breviceps papuanus | reverse complement strand
AGAGAGAGAGACAGAGAGAGAGAGACAGAGAGAGACATAGACAGAGAGACATAGACAGAGAGACACACACAGAGAGAGACACAGAGAGAGAGAGAGACAGAGAGAAGGCAAACAGGCAACAAGAAAGCCCAGGAATTCTGTTACCCTTGGAGTGAGATTCCAAGCAGGTTTGAATCATTTTGTCATAAAGCTGAATTTTCTTTGGGTTGGTGGTTACATCTTTACTTTATTTCTCCTGGCTTCTGATGCTGCCATTAAAAAAGAAAGCTTTGTTCTTCCTTTTTCCAATGGTAGTTTTGGTAAGCACTGCCCCTTCTTTTCTTCTACCCTCCAATTCTGATGCCCCTTAATGAGAGTTCCCCTTGAAACGTTCTATTCAACCCCTCTCCATTTCCATGAACAGCCCCTGTTTGTGGAATCTGAAGACCTCTTGTGGCTCTGGGCTCCTTTTAACTCCACACTCCCACCATTCTGATTCATGCTGGTGCCTGGTATGCTCCACAATAGGCATATAACCACAAGCCTATATGCGTGTCTCATAGAGTTTACAAAGGTCATGTAGGGACCTTTGTCATGTGTCAAGGGACAGGACAAGAGGCAAAATTAGTATAGCAAACTCTTCACCTTCCTGAATGAGTTCCCCATTCTTGTGCATGTCCAGACACCCAAAGTGCAGTATCTGGTCAGTGCCCAGCTGTTAGTAGATGACACTGTCACTGTGGACCACCCCAATGGCCACACAGATGAAGAGGTAGAAGTAGCATGTTTAGTAATAAGCCAAGAATGCTTCCCACATGCACAGGGCTTCTGCATCCTGAAGTTCATGCTTAAAACACAGAAGGGGCCAGCAATGGCAAAAAGCTACATAAGCCATCATCCCCAAGAGAAACAAGCTGCTGATAAAAACACCAGTGGGCCAGCCGTGGCATCCCATAAAGGCATAGCAACTATTTCTCCATGTCCTCATCCCAAGAACTGACTAAGACCATATGTGAGGCACCAGAAGCTATCTGGTTTATCAAACTTCAGTCAGGATTGGGAGCCACCAGGATTGGCAGCCTTGAGAGTAGCCGGTTGTTGGCTTGTATATTGCACAGCTCTGTGAAATTCTCCTCATTCTCCTCTTCAGAAGAATACGTTGCTCCAGTCTGTCCAAACATCTTTGTCAACAATGAACAGTACCTGGCTCCAGAATTATTCCTGTTCTTCTAGAATCATTGAAAGCCTTTTCTGCTGGATATCTGAGTATTCCCCCCTCTTTTGCACCCTTAGTACCTCTTGCTTATAGAATATAGGCTGTAATAGCAAGTATTACATCATGTTATGTTATGTGATGTCATGACAGCCCAAATTGACACATCTATGCCTTTAAAGAAAATGGCCTTATGCAATTTAGATTCCTCTTCCACTTGCCCAGACTCATTCAAGTAATTAAGCCAGGTGGGGACATCCACCTTTTTATACATGTTTTCCTCTTGGTGGGTCTCTAAAGAAGGAAGTTTGAAATATTGGATAAAGAATTTTATAGAAGTCTTTTCATTGGAGACCTGGTTGTTTGGATGAGTCTCAGTATAGTGTTTCCACTGCTGAAAAAATTTCTAACAGTTTATTCTGGACACTATGGTGAAAATGGAAGATCTTGTGCTAACTTTCCTGGCTAGCAATAGCTAGTTTCCCACTGGTACAGTTTTCATTATGAAAGAAAAGTCAGAGAGACTTCATTTGTCCCAAATCAACCCCAAACACCAGGCAGATTTGTTTGAGGGCAAATCCCTTTTGTTGTTTATCTTGTTTGGAGTTTTTTTTTTGGTTGGTCACTGTTCTCAGGGAACCCGTGTCAAGGCTGGAGGTGGAGCTGGTGGAACATGTCATGTGATTGTCACATGTCTCTGTTTTCATTGTCTAGAAAAACAGAATTGCTGCTCTCTCTCATTTATTGGCGAGAGGCAGAGAGGTGAAGAAGAGGCATTAGAATCAGAATCAAAAGTACTGTACCAGCTCACATTATCAGCAGAGAGCTCTAAGGAGCTTTCTTCTCCCGGCTCTGTCCCATCTACTGACAATTCAGACATATTTGGCTTATACTGAGAACTGATTGTAGATAAGATTCCTGAGTCACTATGGACAGGCTTCATAGGTTGGATAGGACTGTCTGCCCCCAATCTTGGGATAGCTTTTCCCCATCTTCTAACAAGCTTCTCCATCTTGGAAATGTTGGCAACCAAGATGCCCTCATTCTTAGGGATCAGAGGTTATCTTGATTCCACAGGGAATGACTGATAAGGCTTTCCAGAGTCCTGAGCATGGCCAGGGACCTCGCTTTCAGGGGCAATTTAGGAGAGTTTTCAGGAGTGATAAAGCTCAGGAACTCTTCATCTTGCCTCTGGATCCTGGAGGTAGGAACCCAAGCAAGAATGAGTGTGGCCCCCAGAAGTTCATCCTTTTCCATGTACAAGCACAAATAACTTGGGAGATGTTCCTCAAGACCGTGCAACATTTCTGGGTGTGGACACAGACATTGTTCTTTGAGCAGATGATCTCCCCATCCAATACTGTGGGAGGGCTACTGCTGCCAATGGGGTTGAGGGTTAGGAGGTCAGAGGCTTTTGAGGAGCCTCCAGAGACACTGTACAGGTGAGATTTCCATTACCCACAAGAACAAGTGCCAAGTAGGGGATCAATTTTTAGATGGACACTAATTGTTACTAGGAGCTTGTTGTGGAGGTAGAAGGTCTGATAGAACCTGAATTTCTACATATAGCTTAGCATGGCAAGTCACAGTGCTCTGTCTGGGCCCCATGCACACACTGGGCTGGACTCACATCTGTCTGGACTCTGCATGACCTCCTCACCTAAAGACAAGGTGGGGCAGAACGATAGACCCACCATTTGCTTTTCTACAGCCATTGTTATGCTATGTCTTCATTCACTTACCTTTCTGTGAACTTTTGTTCTACATAATTCTAGCTTTGGGAATATGCATCAAATAAACACTACCATTCCTGCAAAGTTCATGACAATCAACTATTTCCCTATGACTCCATATAGTCAACAAGTATTTATTATGTACTTTGTTAATTGCACTGTGCTAAGTACTGGGGACACACTGAAAGGTAAAAACAATCCCTACCCTCAGGGAGCTTACGATCTAATACAACTGATATGACATACAACAAAGTGATGTGCTGTGAAAGACAAAGAAGAATCCAGACAGAGTGCTCTAGGAAAACTTGAGGAAGGAGTGAGCACTTCCAAATGGGGGCACCAGGAAAGACTTCATGGAGAAGATGGCACATGAGCTGAACTTTAAAGGAAATGAAAGGAGATCCGTGTTTCAGTGGACAAAGGAATGTGGTACAGGGATGGAGTTGGAGGGCCTGTGTGAATGTGTAGAGGAAAGAGGACTTCTCAGCTTTAGAGCTCATCCAGTTCAACCTCCTCATTGCATAGAGGGGGAATACCAGGTCCAGAGAGGAGCCTCTTGCCCAAGTCATATTTGTCCTTGAAGGTACCACATCAATGTAAACTAGAATTTACCTTAATTTTCTTCTACCTGCTTTACTACATGAACATCTAAAAAAGATGGTGAAAGGGAGAAGCAAAAATGGGTCAGTCCTTAGAACAGGTAAGTGTGTGACTTCACAAATCCAGATATCCTTCTGATTCCATCTTGGTATTACATAGCTCTGCAGTATTTTCTCACTGAACCTCTATCTCTTCTCTTCTACTCAGAAATCCCACTGAGATTAAAAAAAATTTTCCTCTAAAAAGAAAATTGGTTTGCCTCCAAATAGCATTATGGACCTTAGCATCTAATAGAGCTGTCCCTTTAAGAAAATGAAGGGGGAATGCATAGCACCCAGGAAGATTGGAACAGATCAGAATACCACAGTTTTAGAGCTGGAAGAAAACTTTGAAGTCACCAAGTTTACCCTTCTTTCCCCGCTGACCCCATATACATTTTTAATGAAGAAAATGAGTGAGAGAAAAGTTAAATGACTTGCCCAGGGTTTCCTGGCTGGTTAGTGTCTGAGGAAGGATTTAAACTCAGATTTTCCTGAATCCAAGCCCAGGATTATATCCACTACAATTCTATCTGAGAAAGATTCTCCATTGGAACACAGGCAAGCTAGTGTACCTGAAACATGCTCCCTCCTCTTCAGGATTTTGCTTAGGTAACCCCTCCTCCATGCTGCCTTTCCTGATCTGTAACTGATTTTGAATGTTCTTATTTCTTCACATAAGCACATAGGATCCAACCCATGTCCCTTTCCTGTCCCTCTTCACCCCCTCCCCACCTCAGTAGTATGTAAACTCCTTGAAGGTAGTGACTGTTTCATTTTTGCCTTTGTATCCCCAGTGGCTAGGGGATTGATCATCTTGTACATAGTAGGTGCTTAAATGTTCATGGACTTGTATTGAATTAAATATCACTGTTTATGGGAAGTAAAATGCTCCAGTGGAAAGAGAACCAAGTGGAATCTGGCAGAGCTGGGTTCAAGTTCTGACTTGGATGCCTACTGTCTCTGTGATGCTGGGCAGGGCACAGTCCTAATTTCTTAGGCTCTAAGTCCTTCACTTGTAGAGCAGGGCCAGATCTCCATTGTTGAAGGGAGCTTTCGAGTTCCGGATCAAAAAATCTTCCCAAACCAGTGTTTAGGAACCCAACTTCTCTTTTCCCCCAAGTATTAACAGTTAAAGTAATAAAAATCTTTCCAAAGAAACATGGTCAAAGGGTTCCCCCTGCCTGCAGACCCAGCACTTAAAAGCCAGACACAGACTGACTACTAACATTTTTTCAAATTCACCAGATCATTAAGTACTGAGGAAATGGCCTGATATTTAAGGGAACATGATACTGTTAAACTGAAGGACAAAAAGTGGTTTACCAACTTGTAGTGAATATAGAGGATAATTGTTAGTATTTCTATAGCACTTTTTAATATTTTATTTCTTATCTTCTCTAATTCTTGTTTGATTTAAATTTTCCAGGGGTAAAAATAAAAAGTGAAGGAAAAGTTCATTCTTTAAAAAAACGAATTTTAGCCCAAAGAGATTATGTTGAAAGAACGTCTGACATATGGTGGCCCACTAGCTAAGTTTTCAGAAGTTCCCTTTGTGCTAGCTTCTTCTATCAAAGGATTACTGCAAAGATGAATTACTTTTTAATTTAATTTTATCATATTCTAAATTTATAAAAATTTACTTTCTCTTCCCCCATTGTACAACAAAAATAAACAAAATCCTCATAACAAATATATATACTCAATCAAAGTCAATTTCTACATGGCCATGTCCAAAAAGGTGTCTCATTTCACATCTTGATACTATCCATTCTCTATCAAGTAGTGGCAATATGCTTTATAGTACTTTGGAACCATAGTTGGTTATTGTTCAAATCTTTCAAAGTTGTTTGTCTTTATAATGGTTTTGTTATTGTATAAATTGTAATCCTGGTTCTGCTCAATTCACCCTTCATCCGTTCATTTAAATCTTCTTAACTTTTTCCTGAAAGTATCCATTTCTTAATTCTTTTGATACAATAGTATTTTACTATATTTGTGTGCTATAATTTGTTCAGCAATTCCACAATTTATAGACACTACTTAGTTACAAGGGATTTTGTGGTGGTTGCTGTTATTACAAAAAGAGCTGCTACAACTAACTTTGTACATAAATGGGTTCTTTTCTTCTTTCTTTGATCTTCTTGGAGTATAGACCTAGTAGTGATATTGTTGAGTCAAAATATATTTATAATTAAGTCATATTTTAGGGAGTTGTTGAAAATTGTTTTCCAGATTGGCTGGAAGAAAAGTCAGTTAAATGTAAATTAATTAAATTCAGGACTATCTTTCTACAAACCTAATGCTCAGAACTGCCTAAATCTGGAGAGATATTTTGGGGCTATTGAATACTTTTAATACAAATCACTCCACCTTAGATGCTCATACTATATAAACCCTAAACCACTTGAGAACTCATTCTTTCAGTTTCCTCAGTGTTTCTAATTCAACAGAATTTTTAACTGATCAACTCAAATAACTCATCAACAAGTTTTCAAGTTCTGAAAATCTCTGAGGTTTTATCACTTTCTTTATTGTCCATAGGGCTAACAGGTGTGACTTTACATTTCCCAATTCAATATTCAGATTGTTTTTGATTGACTTAAAACATTTTTCAGCTTTGAGGAATGGCTAATTAGCTCATTCTTAAATAGGCTAAGATACTCCCTAATTCCTATCTATAGGAGAGTTGAAAGGGATCGTGGAGGCCAGTTAGCCCAACCCCCTCATTTTACAGATGGAAACATTGAGACCTAGTTCAATAATGTGCTCAAGGTCAGACAGGTCAGAAGTGTCAAACCTGAGAATTGAACTCATTGCTTTTTCCGTGTTTCCAAATTGCTTCATTCAAAAAATTTGATTTAACAATGATGGTCTTTGTTTAGTAGTCAAACTTCCCAAGGAAAGCTGGGTACTTCATTATGTACTCCCTCACCACCAGCCCCACAGCCTCCAGGATCCCTGGGGCAGTCAGTTTTAATCTTTCCAGGAACATAAATAATTTTCCTAAAAATAAAACCGAGGCACACCAGCATATCTTTTCTCCAGGGATCGATGAAGAATAAACAGAAACAGCCTTTGTTACTTTTGTTGTGTGAAATAGGTTAGCTTGTTTTTTGTTCCCCTTGCAGAAAGGGATGATTTAAGGGTGTCTCTATACCGTCTTGGGCAGATGGTGGCAATTTTTTTAATTAAATGGGTCCGATGGAGGTGTTACATCTGCTGTGACAGCCTTAATTTGATGCTTCTTGGTGTGCCACTAGGTATTGATTCTGTTTGTGAATGTATGTGGGTACACACACACACACACGCATACACACACATTCTGCATCAGCAGACCTTCTGCTGAGAGGAGAGAGGTAGTACAGTCTGTTGAGAAGACAAAGAAAAAGAAATTTTGGTAACTAGAGGTCAATAAGTCTGATTTGGACATCTCACATTTGTATAGAAATATCGTATATTTATTTATGTATTTACATATTAAATATCACATATTTACATATGCTATAGGATATCACATATCCTCAAGAATTAATGCTGAAAAAGGGAATGGGTCAACCTTATTCCCATTGAATTTGGCTTGAGGAGGGAATGAAATACACACTAAATAGGGTATCTCATTCTACAGGAGAGTAGGGGGGGGTAAGGGGAAGAAGAGGGGGGTTTTGGAAGGAGGGAAGGCTGGGGGGGAGGGAAGTTGGAAGCACCTACTTTTGAAAAGGGATGGGATTAAAGTAGAGAATGGAACAAGTGGGAGGTGGGATAGGAGGGAGGGAAATATAGTCAGTCTTTTACAATATATCTACTATATTATTGTTTTGCATTAGCCACACATGTACATCCTATAATGAACTGCTTATCTTCCCAGTAAGGATAGGTGACAAGGGAGGAAGGGAATGAATCTGGAATTCAAAGTTTTAAAATCAAATATTCAAATAGGTATGTATATATATATATTTATATGTGTGTGTGTATACTATTATCAATACTATTTTACATGTAATTGGGAAATAAGATATACAGGCACTGGGGCATAGAGATCCACTGGAAAAATTGAAAGGGCATGGGAGAAAATATGGGAGAGAGCAGATTGGAGGAGGGGATATCCTGTGAGACTGCTATTTTGGGGGGGGGATGGGTAGGGGAAAAACGGGAAGAAAATTTGTAACTCGAAATCTGGCGGAAATGAATGATGTAAATCAGAAGTTAATAAAGCATTAAAAAAAAAGGAAAAAAAGAATTAATGCTGAATTTAGAGGCACAGGACCTTGGTTCAAATCTGCCACTTTTACCACGTATAATGTTGGGCAAATTATTCCATCTCTGTGGGTCTCATTTCCCTTATGTGTAACATGGGCTAGATGGCCTTGCAAGGTCCTTTCCGCACTAAATGAATGACCTTATGAGAAGTCAAAGCAGAAATAGATTGGCAACCACACCCCCACCATTCTCTGCTCCCTCCACTGTTCTTCTGGATATGCAGACACAGAATGTAGTGGTTCATATTCTAATTTTGTCTTCTATCTATGAAGATAACCCAACTACACATATTCCTCTACACCTGCTCTGCCTATGGTGAATTAAGTTATTTTTTCTGAATGTAAAGAGATGAATTTTATCCTCTATTTGCCTCAGGTTCCTCATCTGTAAAATAGGGGAAAGAATAGCACTGACCTCACAGGGTTTTTGTAAGGATCAAATGAGATGTTTTTAAAACCCATAGCATAGCACCTGTAATATAGCAAGCTCTACATAAATGATAATGATTATTACCATCACATAGCCCTTTGTTCCTTTGTTAAGGTAAATATTTAATTAGATTAAAAAAATCTTTGTGAGGACAAACCAGGAGAAATTAGAATTACATTTAGGAAGAAAATAAAATCCCTTGGTGGTTCAAAAATCCAAGCACAAGATAGGGAGGCCTGGGCTAGGTAACAGCTTGAATGAAATGTTTATTGTGGTTTTAGTAAATTCTGAACTTACTCTGAGTTAAGAGTGTGTTACGTTATCCAAAAAATCCAATGTAGTCTCAGACTTCATTGAGAGGTACGTTATCCAGCACTATGGAGGTGACCTGTTCAGACCACACATTTACAGTATTGCATTCAGTTTTAGGTGCTAGATTTTAAGAAGGAAATTGATAATGTGTAGAGAAGGGCAACCAGGGGGGTGATGATGGACCTCAAATTCATGCTTTAATTAATTAATAATATCAATTAATATAATATATAATAATACAACATTAATATAATTAATTAAAGGAACAGGATCTTTTAAGAGGAGAAGAGAAAGCTTGAATAAAATTATGGTATATTTCAATATGGGATTCAGATACTCAATATTCAAAAAGCTTCAAGTATATAAAAAGCTCTGAGGTAGAAGTTATATATATAAAATATATATCCATATATATTATGTATATATATAATATATCCACATATTATGTATATATGTAATATATATACATATATATTATGTGTATATATATACATATGTAAATTTGGCTTGGTCTCAGAGAACAGAACAGAGAATGATTGATAGAAGACACAGGGAGGCAAATTTAAACTTCACATAAAGGGAAACTTCTCAACAATTAGAGCTACCCCAATGTGGAATGATCTGCCTTTAGAAGTTATGGGTTCCTCATTACAGGTCTTCAAGAAAAGTCTATGACCACATGCTATGTTACCGAGGAGAATTTTGGTATAGGGGGAGCTTGGTGAAACAGTCTATGATTTCTCTTCCAAGATTCTGAAGTTTTGATTTGAGCTTGGGACCGCTAATCCCCTCAGCCTAATAATTCTGTCAGCCACAGTCACTACTCAATTTCCAAAATTAAAAAAAAAAGTTCATAGCTTTATAGTTGAAGAGAAACAAAATAACACACACATAAACACACACACCCTACTTTGCAGTGATGACCACAACATCCCAGAATGTCAGAATCAGAAGAAACCTCAAAAGTTATCTAGTCTAATGAGTATCTAAACAGGAATCCCCTTAAAAACTCCTCTAATAAGTCATCACCTAACCTCTTCATGAACAATATTTGCTTTTAATTTGATAAATACTTTAAATTACTACTATTTCAGAGGTGGCTAAGTGGTGCAGTGAATAGACTATTGGCTCTGGAGTCAGGAGGACCTGAGCTCAAATCCGACCTCAGACACTTAACACAAAAAACTAGCCCTGTGACTATAGCAGCAAGCACCCCAAGCGTCCTCAGGGTGGTTGCCCATACAGGTTCTTCGATCTGCTTTGTTAAAGGAAAGCAACTCAAAATGGGTTAACAAGCTTACTTTAATCAGTCAGACATATATCGTTTACCTTGTTCAGGGGAAAAGGTCAGCACCCCGAACTTCAAAGTATACAGGCAGAATTATCAAGACAGAAACAGATCTAGTAGACAGATTTCCAAACTGTCCAACCATTACATCCATACCCAGTCAACATCTGGGTTTCCACATCTGGGTTTTTCAAAGCCGGGG
>NW_027186457.1:10679339-10723482 GCF_028583685.1 Petaurus breviceps papuanus | reverse complement strand
GGGGGGGGGGGGGGGGCGGCTCTGGACAACGGCTTCCCAGAATACAGATCAAATCACAGAACACTTCTCAAAGTGAGCCCCCAAAACAAAGCTACACATCAGGGCTTATATAGCCTTCTCCTGGCTCAGAGAATGTAACAACCTTATTGACTCACTGGCCAATCAAGAAGTATCTACTGAAAAACAAGCCTTCCACCCCAGGCTTCAGGTGCACTTTAGCCTAGGGGCAGGGAAGATCTTCCAAATTTGCATTCCCATTACCATGACCTTGGGCAAGTCACTTAACCCCAATAGCCCTACCTTCCCCTCTCCAAAAAGCAAAAAAAAAAAATTACTACTATTTCTATGACATGGTATTTAACATTATAAGAAACTCCTTCAAATTTGCCACTGTCTACAAAAGAATAGCCATTTCTTTTTCTATTACAGCCTCCTTCCTTCTCTACATGCACTATGGAATGAAACTTACTGTGACTTAAGGCCAGGATGAGAAGACCCAATTCTTTCAAGCCTTAGTGAGAAAATAGCTTGAAAAATTATGTAATGGCAGTTGTCCACTAAGCTTAGAATTTAATTAGGTCTCTCAACCTCATTATGCCTTAGATTGGATATGAACTTAAAAAGCAGTACTAGTGTTTGGAGCTTGAGGGGATGAGAGACGAAGTAAAATGGCTTTTGCTAACATCATAGGGAGAGGAAACTTTGTTTATCATTAACACCTCAGGGTCACTTTAGACTTTGGTGAATTATGTCCATAAAACACTGACCCACTGAAAACTTCTCTTATGAAGTATTATCACAAACTCCACAAGGTGGTGCTGTGTCCACACAGTTATCCATGGACTTAAAATTTTTTTTTTTTTTTCCTAATAGGGAAAATGATATTCAGGGTTTGCTGTTTTCAGCATATTTGGTTCTATAGTCCTCATTCAAAATTCGATGGTATGTAGCAAAGACCTTTTAAGAAAGCCCCAAATATGCTCAATTCCTTGGAGTAAAGGTAAAAAAAAAATCACTGTACATGTTGCCATTTTCAGGTACTATTGAAGATTTAGAACCACAAGAGGTCATCTAGTTCCAAATCTCCCCTTTTTAAAAATACAGATGAGGAAACTGAAGCTAAAACAAATGAACTGACTTGGCCATGGTGGGTGGCACAAGTAAGATGTGGCACAGCTGGGTTTTGAATCTAGACCACAGCATATCTAGAGCCAAGAGGATCTCAGATAGCATCTAGTCCAACACCCTCATTTTATAAACAAAGAACCTGAGAGTGGGAAGGAGAAAGCACTTGCCAACATCACACAGGTAGGAAGCATCAATAGTGAGATCTGAGCCTAGGCCCTCCAGAGCCAGCACTGCTTTTACTGCATCAGTCTGCCACAAATAGGAATGGACACATCAATAAGTCATCTTATGGTGAAATGTCTCTTACTTGGCTTTGAGTTCCACTGTGAATACAGATTCCTTTGCAAGTCTCAATTTAAACCATCGCATTTGCATTTAATTAGATTTTTCTTGATTTTTACATAATTCGGTTTAAATAGAAATAAATAGAATCCTAAGCAGAAGGCAACAGAAACTGTAAAATAATAGGTATTGCACTGGAAACTAGTGTTCAACCCATCTGAGCTGTCTTAGAGCCTCAAACAGAGCTAGAAACTCACTTTAACTGAGGGACTGAGGGGAAAAGGGGTGGGGGTGGGGTGTCAAGACCAGCAACTTGGTCCAGAGAATATTCAGAGGAAGCTGACCAAGAAGGCTGAAGGATCTTAAAAACAAAAGTAACAACAATTGCATTTATATAGTGCTTCAAGGTTTGCAAAGAGCTTTCTGACTATTTTTCATTTGATCCTCTCAATAACCTTGGGAGGTAGGTGCTTATTCTAAAGATTACGAAATTGAGGCAGATAGAGGAAAAGGGACTTGCCAATGGTCACACAGCTAGTAAGTGTGACTAGAGACTAGATTTTAATAAAGGTCTTCCCAGATTCCAGATCTAACACTCTATGACTTGTTTCCATCTAGCTGCCCTGCCTCGTCTCATATGAGTATTGGAAGTTTGAGTTGAATGAACTGGGAATGGTTAGTTTCAAGAAGAGAAAAACATGGGTGTTGCCTTCAGGAAGTTGAAGGATTTTATGTTCACGTGGAAGTAAAATATTCCCCTTGACCTTAGAGAACAGAACTAGCAAGTATGTGTGGAAGTTGGGGAGAGGCAGATGCAAACTTGATGGAAGGAGGAACTTGATAACCCTCTGAGCTCTCGAGAGTTGGGCTGCCTGGGGAGGCAGTGCTGGGTGTGGATTCTCAAGAAGAAACTCTGCCACCTCTTTGGGCCAATGGGAAGGTGATCCTTGGTTCTGGACCAGTTGATTTCAATAGTCTCTGAGGTTCCTCCCAGCTCAGTGATCCTATGATTCTCTAATTAGACAAACTAATTCACATAAGAGCACGATGGGGACAACTGAGACAGAGTCAGCCTTGGAGTCAGGACGCTCTGTGTTCGCTCTGTGTTCAAGTTCTACATTGACACATTCTGAATGCATGACTCTGGGCAAGTCATTTAACCTCTAAGTGCCCTAGGCAACTCTCTAAAATGAATTTAAAGAATGGGTGCAGATCAGCATTGCTAGGGAAATATCCTGATCAGGAGTTCCATATATCAATGAAATCACAGGGTCTGTTAAAGAAAAAGAGGGAAGAAGAGACCTCACCTTAGAGGAGTGACTCTTGAGTTGTAGAATCCTATGAAGCAGAGCAGCAGACTAATTGGGGGCCTTTTCCTTCCCTTGACCTGGAACATTCTATTGTAATAGTCCCCTAAGCACACAGTAATGATGGCTTTCTACTCTTCCTACTCATGAAATCTATGTGGACCAACTACCTTTGCAATGTTTCCTTTCCCTGACCTCATTTTATCTCTAGTTAGCTGCCTCTTAAACATATGCTAATGTTCCTTAAGAAACTGGGTTAGCAAGTGTAGTTAGAGGAATGAAATCCTGTTCCTAAAATCTTGCAGTGAAAATACACTTCTGCCCTCATCTTCAAAATTAAGGTTAGGGAATGATGAAGAGACCCAAAGCACAAAGGCAAAGGATTCCACATCTCACACACACACACACACACACACACACACACACACACACACACACACATGCACGCACACACTGTGATGATTAAACAGTTCAAGAGACATTATTTCAAGAGCCAATCTTTCATTTTATTAATAATGCTATCATTTGATTAATAAAAGAGGTCAGTGGCATTTTTGAATGCAAAAGACCCTTCAAGGTGATGGGTTCACAGTTTATACACCCTTGGAAGAGTCAGTGTTCCTGAGGGTGGCAGTCAATTCTAATTGGTTAACAATTAATGAGAGGATGAATATTACAATGAAAAATAGGCTTACTCCAGTGAGGGGCTGAGAAAATGACATCATATGACTCTTGGACAAAGAGACTATATCCAGACCACCCCCAGCCTTGAGCAATCTAGACAAAAGATCTACCTCCACCCAACAGAAAGGTCAGGAATTCATCTTAGATAAGATGGTCAAGGTGGGGTAGATTTTTTGGCAGAGGTCAGTAATGTCCTTCAAAGGTTAGGCTTTGAATGAGGAAATAGGACAGAGAAAAAGTTTGTATCACCCCCATAATTTATAATTAATAATCATTTCTCTCAATACACACACTGACTCTTCCAAGGGCATATATATAGATATATACACAGATATGCACATACATATATACATGCATATACACAATACATACATATATAGGTGTGTTTATATACATATATACATACATATACACACATACATGCATATATACACACATTATATGTAGTAAACATTTTGCATAATGCTTGGCACGTAGTACTACATAAATGTTAGCTATTATTATTATATGTACAAAATATATATCTTTCAATATGTGTATATATGTGTGTGTATGTATATAAAAACACCTGTGTACATGCATATATTTGGTAGAAAGAGGGGAATTAGAAAATTCCAGATTTCTTCAAGCCCAAGATTTTTGCTCTTTGACGGTCTTTGTTTAAGGAACTGAATCTAGAACATTTACCTAGTACAAAGGTAATGTTAAGTTATAGTAAAAATAATCTATTCCTATTTTTACCCTAGCATGAACATGTTTCCTTCATTGGTCCTATAAGGGAAGTATATATTATAGAGATATCCACTGAAAAGGCAGCAAGACTTACCTTCATCATGGATAGCCATGTATTAATAGCTTCTGAGTTCTTTGCTGTTAAAAACAAATATTAACAAATATTTTTAATGCACACCTAGCATTTTGGTGATTTAGTTTTATTGGAAGACAAATAACTAAAAAAAAAAATAGCTGCTAATTCAGTCAGCCCTTCTATTTTCCAGGTCTTTTCTCTAGAACTAATCTTGTATTTAATGGAATGACCTTGAATTGGGAGCACTTGCTTTCTATACTTTTCAGGAATAGGTTTGGTTCAGAAACATTTGAAAAAATTCATCTCAGAAAGACCTGCTTTTTTTATATCAATCAATGTGATCAACAAGAGAAACTCCATGATTCAAAGACAAAGTAAAGACTGAAATTCTCAAATCTGAGTTTAAGCTAATCTATGACTTGGGAAGCGAAAGAGTATGCTGTCCCCTAGTGTCACTCCTTCTATAAGTGTATATCATGGATATTCTGTTGGAGCTCCAAGCCCCTACTAAACAAAGAATTCCCACAAGGATAAAACACCTCTGTCAATTGAATGGTTGCTATTAGTATTTGTCAGTGGATTGGGATTCACAGCTGACCATACCACACTAGAAAAACTCTAAGGATCAGGAGTGTAAACATGAGATAGAAAATAATCTTACACAATCTCTGATGGATCTATGCTCACTGATTAGTAGTCATAATCCCCAGTTAATTCAGATGAGAGACCTTGGGGGAATAAGGAGCCCAGCAGTGTCGAAGCAGAGTTGTGTGAATCACAATTGCTTCTGCCTCCAAATAGGTGGGTAGCATTTGTTCTAACCATTATCAGGGAAGCATCTAACCCTGGTGATCTCATGGGCCCCTGGAAAACATTATTGAGGATGGAGATTGTGAAATTCTGCAGGTAGGATGCTGTGTTACATTCTGTAAGGCCTTCACCCACTGCACCTACAATGTTTGGGATTTTTTTTCTCAACTATTTTTTTATGTGAGTTTGTCTCCTGGGACAGAGACTTAGGTATTGGTACAAAGGTTAGCTTGTATGCCTGTGAATGGAAAGAAAGAACCAATGGAAAGTTTGAGATAATCAATTATTAAAAGAGGTATGGCTTCTAGGAATGAGTTGATAGTTCCCCTACATTCTGCCTTTCTTAGACTTCATGTGGAGTACTGCATTCACTTTTGGGCATCTTTGCTTAAGAAGGACATTGATAAGATACAGAATGTCCAAAGGAGGCAGCCAGGATGGTGAAGGACCTTGATTTCATGTTATAGGAGAATCAATTGAAAGATCTGGGGATGTTTACAAGACTCAATAGGGACATGTTAACAATCTTCATTTATTTGAAGGGTTGTCAAGGGAAGAAGGCATTAAATTTGTTCCATTAAACCCCAGAGGGAAGAATAGAGGAACAGGTGAAAGTAGCAAAGAGGTCAATTTAGGGGCTTGATATGGAGGATGTATGTGTGTGTGTACATGTATGTGTGTTTGTGTGTGTGTTGTGGTGTATGTGTATAAAGCTTTAATATAATTATAATTAATTATAATTAAGATTGTCCCAAAGTAGAATGGAATGCATCAAAAGAAAGCTTTTTCCCTCTTCTTGGAGATCTTTCATTTGAGTCTAGTGTTCCTGCTATAATATATTTTTCCCCAGCTATATCTGTATGTTGGACTAAATAACTACTGAGGTCCTTTCCAAACCCTCAGATTCTTTGATTCTCTCTGTAAGGGATGAGGACCACTAATGAGAAAATGACTTCAGACTTAAAAAAAAAAAAGTCAAGTTCTTGTATAGAAATGACTCCAAAGTTCTTTTTTCCTTTTCTAAAAAGGAATGATTTCCATAAATTAAAAATAAAATAAATCTTAAAAAAGAAAGGAAGGATTCCTAAGAAAGTATATACCGTATCAGCAGTGATCCCCTTCCAAGAATTCTCCAGGAGAGCTCATACACGGAAAGGAACACACTTTCTGCCATCCCATCGCTCATGGCCTTTTGTTAAGCTCTTGTTAGTTCTGGTCCTAATGATGATACCCCCTTCTCATTTCACACTGGAGCAAGTGATACTCTATGGTGCCACAAAAGTTTTGTTGTTAGGAGACATGCATTTGAATCCCATCCGTGACACTTATTAACTCTATGTCTCCTTCACTATGAGCCAGCTTCTTCATCTATCAAATGGCAATATCAATATTTTTACTACCTACCCAACAGTGTTGTTGCAAGAAAAATACATTGTATTTTTATTAAGTAATACTTAATTTTATTATTTTTATTAAATAAAACAGTCTTATTTAATGTGATATATTATTATCATAATGTATTGCATGTGAATGCTTTGATTCTTCCATGGATTTATCATTTCATCAAACCAGATGTTCCTTCCTTATCTTGCTTAAATTTTATCCAGGCCTCTTCATAAATTTTCCAGAGTAGAACAACTCAATGCACCAGAGGTCACAGCATGAAAGAGTTGGAAAGGATGTCAAAGATGCCTTTTTCAACTTATATTTGACCGTGAATCATCCCAACAGTATTCTCACAAAGTGTACAACATTTTTTAGTAGTCCATTCCACTTTGGGGTAGTTCTAAACATTAAGAAATGCTTCCTTACATCAAGATTTAATTGATATCTCTGTAAAATCTAACAAATGCCATCTTTTTTGTTTTTCCTTGTGTGGCCAAGTAGAGCATTTCAAATCCCTCTTCTAAATAAAAGTCCTTCAAATACCCAATGACGTCTCTCATGTCACCTCTATGACTTTACTTCACCTGATCGTGTAATAAGTGTGTCCCATGCCTCAATAATTATAGATATTCGGCTTTCCCAGTTGAATCAGTCAGCCATATGAACTAGCTGTAAACAAGACTAGATACCTCTATTAAATTGATCAATCAATCGAAGACTTCAGACCAAGTGAGAAAAAGTCTTGTATCAATCTGGAAAGACCGAAAACCACTGGATGAAGTAAAATGATGTCACACAGGAAGTGTGCTGGTATTAGCTGAGGAGAGTTGTCCATACACTCTGGGGTTTGTATAAAAGAGCTGACTGGTTTAGAACCCAAAGATCCAAGCCACAACCAGCATAAAGGAATGACTTTTTCAGTCAAGCTTTTGAGAAGGAATTATTTTGAGGGAGAAGAGCCTTGGTCAGGCCTCACTTTGGGACCTCATCTTCTAGTTCTCTCCCCTCCTTCCTCCTCACTTTTTTTTTTTGCTTTTTGGAGGGCAATTGGGGTTAAGTGACTTGCCCAAGGTCACTTAGTTTTTGTTTTAAGTGTCTGAGGCCAGATCGGAACCCAGGTCCTCCTGACTCCAGGGCCGATGCTCTATTCACTGCGCTACCTAGTCGCCCCCCTTACTCCTCACTTTCATCTTTTCTGAAGGAAGGCCTGTGAACTTCAGAGGGTCAGATGATTTAGACTTCAAAGGGCTTTTATAATCACACTCTTAATGTTGATATTACATATTGTGATTGGATACAAACATATAGCATTGGCAATAATGATCTGTTATTAATTCCCAAGTGGTTCCTCTTACTAACATTTACTAATGACTAATGGGCAGTCATGAAAGCTTCTGAGTATAAGAATACAAGCACATAGTAGTTGCTTAATAGATGATTGTAGAGGCAATGTTGCACCATAGAAAATACTCTGGATTTTAAGTCAGAGGATTTGGATTCTAATCTTATTTGCTACTTATGTGACACTGGGCAAATCACTTAAGCACTCTTGGTCTTAGTTTCCTCATATGTAAAAAAGGGGACTGGACTAAAGCACCATTAAAGCTCTTTCTAGCTTTGTATCTAGTAGCCTATGAAATGAATTTGTAATGGCAGAAATCTCTATTTCTTTCTCTCCCTCTACCTCTGTCTCTTTTATCTCTGTTCCAGAAGCAGTTCATGTATATTCGTCATTTTGAGCACCTCATAATGTTTTTGTTTCTCATTATTTCAAGCAAAAATAAGATAACTAACTTAAGGGGGTTGACATTTCAGTGGAGCTTTTTTTTTTTTTACGCTCGATTGGATTTTTAAAACTTTGAACCTCTGCTCAGTTTCCAACATTGACTTGTTGAGGTTGCTAGGAAGGAAAATTTCTCTGTAATCTCATCTAAAGCCTTCTCCACCACCCCAGTCCCCCCCCACACACACACTTATTTTTCTTTTTCCTCCATCTAGGTTAAGGTTCTTTACCTTGGGTCCAAAGATTGGGGTCTACAAGCCTCAATGGGGGTTCTCAAAATCTTAATTTTCTCTAACCTTTAACTGAAACTTAGCATTTTCTTCCATTCTTTTAAAACATTAATTCTGAGGAGTTCATAGGCTTTCTAAGATTGCCAGAAAGATTCATGACACAATAAAATTTGTTAAGAACTCTTAAGTCAGACCTTTAAGAATGCTACAAAATGTGCAAACCATAGATTATGTATTGTTCTTAGAAGCTGAAGGGGGATTTCCAACCTCTTTTCTTCAAACTCACCTGAAAAAGACACAAACTAGCTTTAATGGTACAATAGAATAAAGTGATTGCTTCATTGTCCACATGATATTAGTGGTTTTTATATAGCATCAATACCCCCAGAGGAAATAATGTCACTATATGGCACAATCTGGAATCTAACTCCTAATTAAATTATATTATTCAATGGAATGCTTAAGCTTCACCTATATTATTTTCCTCAATGGTAAACTCCCTGATTGAAGGAACTATGGATTATTTATAGGATCTTAAATTTAAGGCTGAAAGGCACTTTATAGGTTATTAAATCTAACCCTGTAGTTTTATAGATAAGGGATAACCCTAGAGGGGTTAAGCGACTTGCAGGCAATAAATAAGTCAGGATTTGAATTGAGGCCCTTGATTCTATGTCCAAAGCTCTTTCCATTCTATCATGTTGCCTCTTTAAAACTTGGTATTTCTAACAATGCCTAAGATAGGGCCCTACATCAGTAAGAATTTAATAAATATTTCAATGAATTAATGAATGAGTTAATGATTTTTTGTCATCTTATTAAGTGCACCCATGATTGGCTAATATGACAAAAAAGGAAAATAATAAATATTGGAGATGTGGGAAAATTGGAACACTAATGCATTGTTGGTGGAGTTGTGAACTGATTCAACCAATCTGAAGAGCAATTTGGAACTATGTCCAAAGGGCTATACAATTGTGCACAGACTTTGACCCAGCAATAACACTACTATGTCTGTATCCCACAGATATCATAAAAAAGGGAAAATGACCTACATGTACAAAAATATTTATGGCAACTCTTTTTGTGGTGGTAAAGAATTGGAAATTGCTGGGATGCCCATCAATTAGGTAATGACTGAATAAGTTGTGGTATATGAATGTAATGAAATACAGTTCTTATAAGACATGATGAACAGGCTGATTTCAGAAAAAAATGGATAGACTTACATGAACTGATGCTGAGTGAAGTGAGCAGAACCAGGAGAACATCGCAGACAGTAACAACAATATCATGCACAGTAACAGCAACAATGTGTGCAATGACCATCTTTGATAGACTTAGCTCTTCTCAGCAATACAATGATCTGAGACAATTCCAAAAGACTCATGAAGGAAAATGCTATTCACATCCAGAGAAAGAACTATGGAGTCTGAATGCAGACGGAAGCATGTTGTTTTCTTTTTTTCTTTCTCACAGTTTTTCACTTTTGTCCTGATTATTTTTTTCACGATATGACTAATGTGGAAATGTGTTTAATATGACTGTACATCTATAGCCTATATCAAATTGTTTGTCATCTTGTTTAGGGGGGAAAAGAGGGAAGGAGGGAAAAATAATTGGAACTCAAAATCTTATAAAAGTGAATGTTGAAAACTATCTTGAAAAAAGAAGATAATGTTAAGTGAAAATTTTAAAAAAATATATATATCTATAAGCAATGGATAGATAAACACCTTTATTTTCCTATTTGCCAATTACTCTGTAATTTTAAAATGAGCCATCATTTCATGCCAATCTGGGACAATATAGAGATAGCAAATAGCTAATAGTCTCAAGAATATATTATGAGAGGGGGTGGCTAGGTGGTGAAGTGAATAGAATACTGGCCCTAGAGTCAGGAGGAAGTGAGTTCAAATTTGACTTCAGACACTTAACACTTACTAGCCGTGTGATCTTGGGCAACTCACTTAACCCCAATTGCCCTGTCTTCTCCCTCCAAAAAGCAAAAAAATCCAAACAAAAAAGAATATATTGTGAGATCTCATAAAATTCAGGAATTGCAAAAGATGGTCACTTTTTTTTTCTGATAAGCTCTGCCATAAACTCATAGATTTTGACTATAGAATGGTTCCACATGATGAGTGGTCTCTAGTCCTTCTACCTGCAAACAAAGGGATTAAAAGAAATACCAAGGACATGAACAAAAGGAAATGCCAAGGCCATGAGCAAGCCCAGCTGTTTAGCACACACACTTAGAAATGGGGGCTATTCATACTTATGTTCTATAAGGAAGGGGATAATGACAAAGGCAGCCAATTCCTTGACATCTGTGGTTTATTTTTTCCCCAGTGCTCCAGTTACATGAGCAGGTACCTAAGATAAAACATCCAGTCTCATACTTGACTGCTTTAGCTTTCTCATCTCTAGTATTCTAGGAGGAGGTATGGGTTTAAGGAACGGATTGGCCACTGCTTCCGTGTCTGCCATCCAGCTGCTAGTCTACAAGGCTACGGAGATGGAGGGTCAAGGAAGTGGTGCCCCTTGAATGTCTTCTGCCTCAATCTCTGTCCATCAGTCTGTCTCTCTCCTTTTAAGAACAAAACCAAACCAAACAAAAAACACCAATAACTTCCAGTGGGGTGGAAAACTCTGTCCTCTAGCTGTGATTTTTTGTTTGCTTCATCTTTTCTTTAACTGGGAAGAAATATAACTCTCTGGGCCTTCAGTGACTTAGACCCAGCTTGAGAGACAATCATTCCAATATTTTATAGGACTAATTAGTGTTACACTAATGATAGAGATGTAAAATCAATATGGCTCGTTTACACTGAAATAAAACTAAACAACTTCTGACCCATTTTTCCTCTTTATGTCTTCATGAACAATCTACACAAAATACATATCATTTGTTGTTGTATTTCAATCATGTCCAACTCTTTGTGACCCCATTTGGGGTTTTCTTAGCAAAGATAATGGAGTAGTTTGACATTTCCTTCTCCAACTCATTTTATAAATAAGCAAACTAAGGTAAACAGGAATAAGTGACTTGCTCAGGCTCACACAGCTAGTAAGCGTCTGAGGCTGGATTTGAACTCAGGAAGACAAGATTTCCTAACTCCAGGTCTGATGATTGTGCTGCCTAGCTGCCAATGCATTCCATAGTTTTTCCTTAAGAGAACACATTTCAAAAGAGCTCAATTCAGGCATATGCTGATAAATGTTTAGTAGCTTTCTCTCTTTAAAAAAAAATGTTGCACAGATCATACTTTCAAGTTTAATCTATATTATTAATATATTCTAGACCATTTCTGTCTAGACAATAAAAAAAAACAATATATCAAGCTTTAATTTGTAGTATTTGCTGATTTCTGAGGTGTAAATGATCACATTGAAAATTTAATGATTGACTCTCTGGAGTTTTATTCAACTGGCTCCAGCATGCCACTGGAAGAATCCTCATCAATTCTTATCTTTGTTAAATTAAGAATGATTACAATATTTTTTCCATCAAAAATGTGAACTTTACAAATATTAACTAAAATGAACATGTATGTATAAAAACAACCCAAACCAAAAATATTTCAATAAACTTAAGTTTCTTCTTGAAAACCTTTTCATCCCCATTTCTCTACCCTAAGTTGAAAACACACACAAAAAAGGAAAAATGAAACCTTTATGAAAAATATGCTTGGTCAATCAAAATAAATCTCCATTTTGATTATGCTTAAAAATCTATACTCAGTTTTCCAACTTGAACATATCACTTCTCTTTCAGGAGTTGGGTAACATGCTTGAACCCTCTGAATCAGTCTTCTGGAATCATGGCAGTTCACTACATTAGTCATAATTCTTAAGTCTTTCAAAACTTCTTATAATTTTATTGTTATATAAATCATTCTTCTGTTTCCCTTCACTTTTTTTATGTCAGTTAATATAAGTCTTCCCAGGTTTCTCTGAAATGATCCCTTTTGTCATTTCTTATAATGTAATAATATTATTCTATTATACATATATACCATAATTTTAACCATTCCCAATTATTGGGCATACCATTTATCTTTCAATACTTTGCTATGATATAATGAGTTGCTGTGTTTTGGTACATATGTTTCTTTTTCCACTTTGATCTCTATGGAGTATAGGCTTAGTGTGGTATTGCTATTATCAAAGGGTATGGTAGCTTTTTGCACAGTTTTGAATTGCTTTTTAGAATGACTGGAACAATTCACAGCTGTGCTCCTGGTACATTATATTGTTTTGGTCTCTGTTAATGTTTAACTATCATCAGTATACATTAGAGATGTCATTGCTATTGTTTTCTTAGCTTTGTCTTTTCCTGATTTAGGAATAAAGAATATATTTGAATCATAAAGAGTATCTTCTTGCCTATCTTTGCAGTTTATATAATATTACAGTTAATTATTCTTTGAATGTTTTACAGAGTCCACTTGTAAATCCATCTGTTTCTGGGCTTTTTTTTCCTCTAAGGGAAATGTTATTGATTGATTTCTTTTGTCTATATTGGGTTATACAAAATAATCAATTTCCTTTTATGCCTATTGTGTTAATTTAGATATTTTATATTTTTGTAAATATTTTATTGAATTAATATTTTTGCTGACATATAATTGAGCAAAAATAGTTTGCTTATTTTTCAATTGTTGCAAATTTTACTTTTTCATTTTTACATATTTTCTTCTCTTTTTAAAAAATCAGATTCATTATCAGTTTACATTATTATTATTTTTAAAAACACATCACAATTTTACTCATAAATTTAATATTTTTGCTCTCAATTTTTATCATCTTTCCTTAGATTTTTAAGATTCATAGTTTGATATTTAGTGGGTTTGTCATTGTTACCTTTCTAGTTTTTTCAGCTGAATCCCAAATGTCTTGATCTGCAAATTGACTCAGCTGCCCTAGCTAAGACTAGAACCTGCCTTTTCAGAGGTTTCTTGGCTTTGGCCCAGTCTCCTGGTGGCTTGCTTATTTTCAACTGAGCTCTCTCTTCCTTGCTTAATCCAAAGCCCATAGTTAGTGTGATACTGAAAGGCTTCAGCCAAATGGTATTGACTGTGTTGGTAGCAATCCTTCTATAAATACCCTGCATACCTTGCTTTCCAAGTGCTGCTCCGGCCTTTCTCCTTGTGGATCTGCTATAGTTTTGGTATTGAATGCATGGGCAATGGGTTGTCCAGGTGTGGGTGTAGGTTTGTCTCCTATTGTCCCACAGGTCAATTATCTGGGGACTGCTCTGCCACTTTCTCCTGCAAAGTCTGGAGCATAGAAAGCCTGCCACTGAGTATTCATCCTACCCTATGTCCTGTGGTGACTGGGGCTCAGGTGCTAATCCGGTCCTGTCCGCCGATGTAGGAAATGGCTACTTGCATTTATTCCAACACGAGCTTGTCTCCACTCAGAACCTCTGCAGGAATTCCAGTGGTCTTAACAAATGCTTTTCTCCTTTTCCTTTCCCACCTCAAGAGAGTTCTATTTTTTTTGAGGGGGGGGGGAAATTACTTGTACAAATATACCCTTGACTTTAAAGAATACATTCTATATTCAAACTTAATAATCATTAAGGAAAACATGGAATCAACAGAAAAAATATACATAGCTATTAGCCTTTCACAAGACAGGATCAAATACAATATGAGCAAAGACAATATTTTGTTCTACATCTTTTCTCGTCTCGCCCAAATTTTCTCTCCTTTAGCCCTGTTTTCCTCACTTATTTCTTTGTTATTTTCTTACTTCTCTTTATATAATTGTATATTTATTTATAAATGTGTATTGGAATTGTATATTTCTTCCTATGTATATTGTGACCGTTGTCCCACTGCAGAGCGTATATGTGTAGTTTTACAAATACATAGCAATTCCTTTTAGATTCTGGATATCAGTACATGTATTTCAGTTTTGTTTCCTGAATCTGTTTCTTCTCTTTTAATTTTAGAGATATGGCTTTTTGCTTTATAAAATTATATCCTTAATTGTTAAGATAGATTTCAGAAAGAATAAGCATGTTCTACCATGCTTTAGAGCTATTGTTAGAAACAGAATATTAGACTGGATGAACTATTTGCCAATCTCATTTCATTATTCTTCTAATACTTTTATATTTTCAACTGAAGACAAGTAGAAATGGAATTTCATTTTCTCTGCAGAATGCTGTATCTTGAAATCTTATGAAAATACAGTCACCTGGTATTTACAAATACATGACATTTTTAATACCTCTGGATAACCCCACTAGAATGTAAACTTTTAGGGGTGGCCAGGTGGCTCAGCAAGTAAGAGCACTGGCTCCAGTGTCGGGATGACCTGAGGATCAAATCCAGGCTCAGATACTTAGCACCACACCCAGAAATAACTGGCTGTGTAACCTTGAGTAAGTTACTTAACCTCTTTAAATTGCTTTAAAAAAAAAGAATGTAAACTTTTAGCAGACAATAATCATGGTATCTGGCATTCATTAAGCACTTAATAAATGCCTATTGATTCATTAACTGTGGCCAAAATAGCCAGATAACTGAATATTTCATTTTTCAATTTTAGATGCTTTGATGTCATGTACACATGACCTTGAAATTCCAAAAGCTTTGTCTTTACTATAAGAAAGTTTCATGAAAATGAGGGGTGTTGGGGTGGCTAGGTGGCACAGTAAATAGAGCACCGGCCCTGGAGTCAGGAGGACCTGAGTTCAAATCCAGCCTCAGACACTTACCACAAAAACTAGCCATGTGATCTCAGGAAAGTCACTTAATCCCAATTGCCCTCCAAGAAAAAAAAGAAAGAAAATGAGGTGTGTTAAGCAAAAGTAGTTCACAAAGAAGAGTGTGGAATCCATTTCTTCTAATTCTTTGAAAAAACTTATAAGTGCTAAGTGGTTTAAATGCCATTTGTCCTAAGATGGATGATGAAAGAATAATCTCTGAAACTAAGATGCTTTCCTATTCCATTAATATCTGATTCTATCAAGTGAAGGTTATTATATCTTTGGGGAAAAGGTTTTTATACCTTTTTATTGTTGCCTGTTATATTGTCATTGTTTTCAACTTGGCCACTTCCTGTACTTATTTAGAGAAAGGGTAGCAAGGAGCTAAGCCCTAAAACCATTTGAAGAGTTTATTTCAACAACTAAATCTGTTTCAAATAAAGTAAACTTTACTGGTTAGATAGGTTGGTTGATGCCAATGAATCGGTGTTCTTTAGATTGTCCTTCCCAGAGCAAGGATTAGTATTGACATTTATGATGGGATGGAATCAACAGACAAGGTTAAGTGGGGCTATCTTTGATAGCTTTAAGTTCCACCTTTGAAGCCCATTGTAGAGCACTCTGTCCTGCCTACAAAATCATCCTCACCAGGAATGTTTGTTGGACCACTGGATCATTACACTTCCAAATCGAGTCTTGTCTCCTCATAATTCCTTTTTATTTTTATTTTCTTGGACCCAACCTAAACTCCATCTTTAAAGACAAGAATTTTATTACTTTTTTTGCCCTTGAATACCTAATACCTTTCACATAGGCACTGCATAAGTTCTGGACCTACAATTTTATTGGTACAAGGAATTCCCCAATGAGAAAAAAAGTCCCTCTACCAATGTAGATTGACTTCTCATCAACTGAGAAGTTACCTGAAGGCACTGACAGGTTAAGTGACCAGTCCAGGGTCACACAAGGTGTATCAGAGGCATAATTTGAACTCAGGTCTTCCCTGATTCCAAGGCAAGTTCGCCCTTCAATATATCACACTGCCTGGCAACTGGAAAAGGTTTAATGAATCCTTGTTGATTGATTGAGGTTTGGATTATGAATAACTACTTGGAATTTGCCTCAATTTTTTTCCTTACTCAAAGGCCTAGGTCTTTTCTGATGAGTGCTTCTTTGGGTAGATCTCATTGGAATAGGAAATTAAACTCTTAGAAACTAGAGAAGTGTCAGTAGAGTTTGATTTCCAGCCAACATGACTCTTGCCAAGTCTAAATTACCTTGTTTCATGTTCAACTTTCTACTCTTATACTAGTCATTCACTCATAAATCGCAAAATTTAAAAGGATCCTTGCCCACAGCTGTTGTGAATACAAAGGATCTCATATGTTTAGGGTTCAACCAACTACACTCTCCTTGAATATGTTGCTAATTGATATGTTCCTCCCTTGCTCTGAGCTAATGAACATCATTTATCACATCATGTCATCTACCTTCTTGGATGAACCAAGAAAATGATCCTTGCATCAATCTGTCTCCTCTCTAAATGCTGTTTGACTTGAAGTATAAGGGCATGGCTGGCATTTTTGGAGGAAAAAAAAACAGGACTGAAATATATATGATTCATTATTTATGTCCCAATCCTTAAGAGAACGGTGGAAATCAGTTCTTAATCTTACTAATACTTTAACAGCACTGTAAAATTGGATTTGAGTAAGGGATCTGTAAAGATGTCATAGGATAAACAGTGGAGAGTAGCATTAAAATATCTTCCTATTAAGATGAGATTAATTTTGCCACTTTAATGATTTTCTCCCAAGTAATTTATTCTTTTCAGAATATCTCTTGATGTGGAAATCTATTTTCTTTTAATGAAGAATAAAAGTTTTCATCTATCAAACATGAATAACTCTTGATAATGCAGTAAGGGAAAAAGGAAAGAAATGCTTATGTATCCTTATAAATAGATACCAGCAAAAAAGATGTTAACAATGAATTTATCTGGGGCATCAGAACACAATAATTTATATAGCACAGGGTTATGGCACTTAGGTTGATTTTTAGTGGCCAATATGCTGGTAACTACTACTGAATTTCCTACCCTTACTTTTGTAAAAATTCAAAGAAACAGAATCTTAGTGTCAAAAGGGACCTCGGAAGTCCTCAGCATTCCCTTCTATAATATAGTTGACAAATGTAATATTGCCACTCCCCATTTTTATTTTTGAGATTTAGTCTCTCTTATCTTTCCAACCTGTGGTCACTCATAGGGCTGAGCCTATTGTTGATGACCATGGAAGCTTTGACCTTCCCTGTTTCCAACTTCAGCCTTCTTTTAGTAGCCTGGTGGTCCCTTATGGCCAGAAACTCACCATACTGGTGCCATGCTTAGTTTGGGAGCTTGATCAGATTTAACCCCATTTTACCTAAGATCTCAGGTAGTATAGTGGATAGGACACTGGACATGAAGTCAAAAACACTTGGGTCCAAATCCAACCTCAACTGTGTGTTAGCAAGAGTAAATCACTAACTTTTGTTTGCCTCAGTTGCCTTATCTGTAAAATGGGGATAACAATAGCACCTAACTCTCAGGGTTGTTATGAGGATCAAATGAGATATTTGCAAAGCACTTAGCGCATATCTGGTACATGGTAAATTCTATATGAATGTGAGTTATTGTTATTAATCTCCTGAGTTCAAATAATCCATCAATTTCAGCCTCCCCAGTAGTAGGGATGATAGACAGGCACCATTATGCCTGTCTATATAGCCTTTTTCCTAAGTCCTCAAGTGTGAGAGAACTTACTCCCTTGAAAGAAAGTCTACTATACTTTTTCCTTTCATCAATTCTAAATTATTGTCATGGGAATTTTCATCCATTCTTCTATATTTTCCCTGTGGAGCCCAGTAGGACAACCATGACAATCCTTCTACATTATAACCCTCCATAAACTTGTGATTTTAGGCAAGTCCTTGAGTTTAGTTCTTTCACATAAAAAATGAAGAGAATGGATTAACTTATTTGTAAAGCTGTATGGTCACATTTGGTCAATTGTCTTACTGACATTATCTCATGCATCATACAGGTCAGTCATAGACAAACAGTATTCTCTCTGATGACAGTGAAACAGATGACCTCTCCTATTGACCTAATCTTTATGCGTGTATACATATACACAGAAATACACAGATACATATATAAATATGTGTGTAAGTATATAAACATGCACATAAACACATTCATATATGCATATATAGAGTATATTCACATATGCATATAAGTGTATATATACACATACATATCCATATATGTGTGTGTATATACACACACAAATACATACATATATACACATCTGGTGAGAATAAAAGTGACTTAGAGGTCATTTAGTCCATTCTCTGTCTTTAGATCAGACAGCTTTTAAGCCATCTCACAAATGCTATTTTTAGCTAATATTATTTTTCAGTTTCCCATAGCAACCTGTTTAAGGGATTTCTCAGTCTGTTCAGGGTTGTGATCACAGTGGTATTTTGGAAAAAAGTCCCCATTTGGGGATGCTTGGATCTCAGTAAGAAATGCCCCCCTCCCAAGGAAAAAAAACTATTGCTGCCACTTTTTGCATGCAATCTATTAGAGAAATAGAAAATTCCTGTGTCTTGCCCTAAATGCATAATGCCAAGACATTTTCTATACCAAAACAAAATCCTTTTCAAGACAATATAAGCTCATTTCCTTGTCTATGTTTCCAGTGAGGATGAAAATCAATTCCTTTTAATTTTTTTTATTTTTGTCTTTATTTCCAAATTTATTCCTCTTCACTTCTCCCACCTAGTGAGCCAGCCATTCCTAGTAATAAAGAATAAACAAGAAAGACAAAAAGAGCAGATCTGCAAAAGAAACTACCACATTCACTCAGTTTGACAGGACAGGTAATATTATATATCTATAATCCCCCACATCCCAGAAGGGAAGTGGTTCATGTCCTCATCTCTTCTTAAGGCCAAGGGTAGCCGTTATATATACACATTTCAGTTTGTTTAGATTCTGTTCAGGGAAAATAATCCTATATAAATATCAAATATACAGCAGAAGGGGAAGAGAATAAGCTCTTATATAGCACCTACTATGTGCCAGCACTATAGTAAGTGCCTTGGAAATATCTATTTGATCCTCATAGCAACACATTGGGGAAACTCAGACAGACAGTTTAAGTGACTTACTCAGGGTCACATAGCTAAGAAGTGTCTAAGGTCATATTTGAACTCAGGTTTTCCTGAATCCATCCACCAGTGCTTTATCCACTTGACCACATAGTTACTACACAAACATACACACACAATACAACACTCACACACAGAGTCCCATTTGAATGAGAAATTACTTTGGCTCCAAGACCTTCGCAGCTATTCTCTTTCTATGTCCCTCATAAAAGTTGGGAAAATCTAAAAATGGATGGCTAGAAGCAAAGTGGAATGGGCTTGGCATCCAAATAAATATGTGGAGTTAATCTATATGCCCTTACGGATAATGAAATTCTTATTAAATAAATAGAATTCTTCTACAGTTCCTTGGAGATGAAAAGCATGTATTGAAGAGATACTAAATTACTTGGACGATTCCTGATTTTGAAGCTCTACCAGTACCTTGATAAGTGAATCCTTTGAAATGGAAGTTACTTTTGACAAAGTCAGTGGGTGCATGGAAAAAGGGAGGAGAGAAAGCTCTGATCTCTTCTGGGTACTATCTCTTCAGTGTTACCTCAGCTGAAGAGAGTAATACTGTCCTTTTTATAATCCCAGAGGGAAGTGCAGTGCTCTCCGTCTGCTTTCAGACTCATAGTCCTGCTTACCTGGTCTGGTCATATGGGACTTGGACCACAACCTTTTTCCATTGCTGAGTGTTTGTTTTGCAGAGTTGGAGTGAGGTATTTTCATTGGGAAAATTTACACCTTGGAAATCAGCAAAAATTACTTCATTTTTTGTTGTGTTGATTTCCAGATTTAAGAAACCTATGGAGAAAATTTTAATATTGCATATTAAGCTTAAAAGTGTATTGTGGGTACATTTCCCTACCCTTGCTCCCTCTCCATCCACCTGCCCCCTGCCCAGAACTGCTTACTCAACATTTGCCAGTACACCATTGGATGCGTGTGTGGGAGGGAGTTGGTAAAGATCCTTGAGAGGGGTGGGGACACCTCAGAGAGGCTAGGTGAGCTAGGAACCCAAGCTTCTCTTTATCTAGAAGAGAAAAGAAGAAATCATTTTACCTGCCGTAGTCTAGCAAGAAGGTGCAAGAGAGCATCATTTAATCTATTAGACTTTCAGCATCAGTCCTTTGTCTAGCCCAGCCTAGGAAGGGATGGTAAAAGTAGTTATAGAACTGCAAAACCCATTCTTAATATCTTTTCCCCTATTAATTTTTATTATATGTGATTCCCATTATTCACATAACCTTGGATGAGTGATTTTACCTCTCTGACTCATCTTTAAAATGAGAAGGTTGCACTAGATAATTTCTGAGGTTCCACTGAGCTTTAAGCCTATGACTCATAAATCCCAAAGAAGCGCAATATCATCTTTTTCTCTTCCCCTTATCTCCATCCTGTCCCATTCCTTTGCTCTTTCTCTTCCTCCTCCTTTTCCCTTTATTTTTTGCCTCCCTCCTTCATTCTTCTTCCTTCTTTGTTCATCTACTTCTTCCTTTTTCTTCATCTTCCTTTCCTCTCCATTTTCTCATTTCTCTGTTTCCTCTTCCCTCTCCTTTTCCTCTTTCTCAAACTCTCAACAATGAAATGAATATAACTTCAGGAACCCTGAAATGAAGGCATTTCCTTATCTTCTAATGTTTCAAAGGGAAAAAGACCAAGCAATCTGACATAAACCATACAGGGTGACTTTCTGACATTCACCGTATAACAAATTGCCCACTAAGGTTCAAAAGTAAATTTCCAAAACCACTCTTGTAGTAGTATAAAAAAGGACTAGTTTAATATCCATATCATAGCTTTCTATATAAACTGTTGAAAATTATTGAAACTTCTCCAGAGTGTATAGAGGAAAATTATGTTTGGATACATTCCTTTCCTTTCATAAAGAACAAAAAATAATGCTGCCACCTCACCTTTCTCCCAGAGGAACACAGAAAAGGTACTTCTCATCTGTTACTTTCAGGGTGGTTACAGGGACATTAATCAGTGAAACTCTGACCCTATTCTTCCTCGAGAACTAAGTAAAGCATGGAAAATGAATAAGCAGGAAAAACTTGGGGGGAAATCAAATATCATAGTGAGTATAGCTCCCAAATTGGCAAATGATTGCTAACAGTAGTCAATAGTTGTGCTCAGCATTTCCTCCCCAAACAAACAAACCTAATGAATGCCAAGGCTTTATGATAGCTCCCTAAATGTAACTGCTGACCCCTCAGGACTAACTCCCTAAGGATGGTAAGTTTCATAATTAAGCCCAGGTCCAGAAATTTACCCCAGTCTAGATTTTTGCTGAGGGGTCCTTTCTGGAATTAGACTCATGCAAACCATACCTGAGCCTCTGTAGATACTATCTTTGTGACCATAAGCAAGTTACTTTGTTTCTCAGTGACCCTGGCAAGGCTCCAGAACAAGTTTGAGAGAAGATTGAATCACTGGAGGAATTTTCATAACTCAGTACTGAAGAAATCATAAATATTCCAACCATCATCCCCCTCGTACCCCCCCACCCCCAGATCATAAGCAAGTCAACATTTATTAAGAGCTTATCATATACCAGGTAATGCTAAAAAGAAGAAAGGCAAAGCAGGCTCTGATGTCAAGGAACTCCCAGTCTAAAGAGGGAGAAATAATACAAACAATTCTGTATAATAAAGATAGATATGGGGTAACCCAGAGGCACTCTCAAAGGGAAAGCACTAGCCACTAATGGGACCTAGAAAGGCCCCTTACAGAAGGTATAATTTGAGCTGAGACTTATATGAAACCAGGGAAGCCATGCAGCAGAACCAAGGAGCGAGAGCATTCCAGGCAAGAGGAAAGTCAATGAAAAACACATGGTCAGGAGATGTAACATCCTGAATAATATTTTAAAACCCCTTCTTTTCCAAATTGGTGATTAATTCAGTTATTGTGAACACAATGAATTATTAATTCTGCTATTAATAAGTCAATATTTTAGTGAGGGCACTGATCTGAATCATGCCTCATTATTTTTGATGATCCAGAAACCCTGGTGAGAATGAACTCAAACCTTTTGTTTGCTATGTTAGAAATCATCAGGATGGTGGATGCCCTGAAAAAACCATTGATAAAAGCTCCTACCAGTCTGAAAAAAGTCAATGAGCCCTGCAGACAGTGCCCTTCAGGATAGGAAAAGTACTCATGGTTTTGCATTGATTTAAAGTGGTATAAAGTATAGCTCCCAATATAATAAACTGTTTTTGTTGATTTTTATCAATGTTTCCTCTGCAAATGTTTCCTCATTCTCCACCTTATTTTTCTGTTCCCCACATACATGTTGGCAGAAACAAGTAAGAAAAGAAGATTGTCTTTACCCCTATTAAACTTGAGGGTGTTATTTCTGTTTTGTATGACTTTCATAATGTCAATGCCGGGTAATTATGGAGAATGTTCCAAATTTAGCTGAGAATGTAAGAATAAGGATGCATCAATTAATACAATTTCAGGACAAGCAACCATGGTGTTACCTGACTCTGGCTGAAGTCTCCTCATGATATTCCATTCTGCTTATGTACAGCCCAATTAAGGAAGAACCTTTGACCTAGCTGGTGTCTCTGCTCTTGAGAAATGGAAAGGTATATCAGCACTGAGCTTAAAATGCAATGTTTTTGCACTTTAATTGGTATCATTGTTGCTGAGGAAGAAGATATGTCAAATACAATCTTGTACCCGATATCTGTTTATAAGAGATTTAAAAATACTCAAGGGTGCTAACTTTCTCCCATTATGGCATTTTGATTGCATAGATCAACAAGGAAGCTACTGTACTGTACTGAAAAGTAACGGAAAAATTTTCAGGGGAAAAATGATTGGGCTGAATGCAGGATGTCAACACTTTTCCAAGTATGTTTGGTTGAATATTCATATAGGTTTTGAAAAGACCAGGACCCCTAAGTGAGGTTCTATGTGCTATAAACTCAGGCTTTCTGACCCCCAATATAGTACATTGCCACTAAGGTAAGCAGACTACTTTGTTTTGTTTTTCTTTATTTATTTTGATTGTATAGACATAACAAAGCAGAAACATTGATAAAAATGAACAAAAACAGTTTATTGTATTGGGAGCTGTACTTTATACACTTTAAATCAATGCAAAATCATGAGCACTTTTCCTATGTGATCATTTGTGTAGACATAATAAAGAGAAGAAATAGTGGGTAAGATTTTTAGATTTGAAGTTAAGAAAACCTAGATTCAAATCCCACCTGTTATGTGTCCTAGCTTTGGGACTATGGACAAATCACTTACATTTTTTCATTCTCTGGCAAGTCCCCAAGGCTTCCCAATTATAGATGGGTTGTAGTATGTCTCCCTGGAGGAAATTGTCTATCCTTCCCACCTTTCCCGCTCCCCACAAATTGGCCTTGCTCTCAAGAAATTTATATTCCACTGAGAGATAAAAGTAAGTATAATAAAGGTAGACAATGAAGGAGTGGGCCAAAGGAGGAATTAGATAAAGTTCTCTAACAGTATTTCTATTTGAGGAAGGGGGCAATAACAGATGAGGTGAAGGGGGGGGGAATAAAGGAAATCTTGTTTATGAAGTGGCCCTTGAGATACACCTAATAGAAGTGTATCTCAATTTTGGGCATTTAGTTCATTTTATAAATGAGGGTTAAATGACTTACCCAGGGTCACACAGTTAGGAAGTATCTGAAGCCAGATTTAAACTCATAAAGACGAGTCTTCTTGATTCAAATATCAGTGCTCCATCCAATATGTCATCTAAATGCCTCTTAGATATACAGAACAATTACTTTGAAATGGTGAATTATAGAGGCCCATGAGTACACCAAGAAGCTCTGTAATAACAAGGGACGTTACTGTCTTAAATCACAACTTATAAATAACCCGAAAGCACATAATGTAAAAACATAACTTTGTTAGACTGTGCTTCTCAGGTATCCAAACCCAGACTGATTTTGTAAAGAGAAGCGATTCTTTCTTGGACCACTTTCCCATTATACGACTTGCTTTGAGCTTAGATATCTTTCATAGTTCTGGTAGATAGGAGAAAATGTATGTCACTTGTAGGCAATGTTTCCCTTTTCTAGAGTTTTATATGTCATCAGCAGATCACATAATCCAAGCAGAAGGAACCTCAGCGGCCATTTAGTCCAATCCATACTGCCTTAAAAAAAAAAATACCTACCACCCACCTAACAGTGGTCATCTAACCTCTGCTCAACTCATTCCACTTTGGGATAACTCCTCTTGCTAGGAATATTTTTCCTGATATCACTTCACAATTCCTACTTATTGCAAAGGGTAAAAGTACAGGCGCCTTTTCCTTTTCGCATTCCTTTTCAACTTCCCTTTATGTATATCCCCCCGCTAGAATGTAGATTCCTTGAATATAGAGCTTGTCTCGTTAGCTTGTATTCATATTTCAAATGCCCAGAACAAAATGAACATTTGATAAATGTTCTATCAATCGTTTTATCTATTTTTACTATCTATTTTATCCATTTATCTGAAAAATTTTATTCATATTTGGGATGAATTAAAGACAAACAGAATAAATCCAATCTCTCCTCCCCATGACAGTCTTTCCAATGCCACTTTTCACCCAAATCCTCCCTTCTCCAGCACTCAAGGCCTTTCGCCATCTTGGCTGCCCTCACCTGGATGTTGTCTGGTTTATCAATGTCCTCTCCAAACAAAGCACAATATTTCAGATATAGTGTGATCAGGCAAAATGCAGAGGGATTATCACTCCCTAATTTCTAGAGGTAGCTGGGTGGCTCAGTGGATAGGAGCACTGGGTGTAAAGTCAGCAAGGCCTAAGTTCAAATCTGTTCTCATACACTTACTAGCTATATGACCATGGACAAGTCACTTAACTTCTGCTTGCTTCAATCCCTGGAGAAGAAAATGGCAAACCACTTCAGTATCTTTGCCAAGAAAACCCTATGGACAGTACTGGCATGCTATGGTCCATGGGCTCATAAAGAATCAAACACTACTGAACAATAATACCTCTTTAATTCATCCCAATAAAATTTTTAATTCATCCCAATGAACAAAATTTTTCAGATAAATGGATAAAATAGATAGTAAAAATAGATAAATAGATTGATAGAACATTTATCAAATGTTCATTTTGTTCTGGGCACTTGAGATATAAATAAAAGCTAATAAGACAAGCTCTATATTCAAGGAATCTACATTCTAGTGGGGAGGGATATACATAAAGGGAAGTTGAAAAGGGATGGGAAAAGGAAAAGGTACCTGTGTATGGGGCAAAGCCATCAGTCAGGAGGTAGAAAAGTCTAGAGAGTATGAATCTTGCCAGGACTGAAGGAGTATAGCTTGGCCCCTCATGGAATGGTGGTTCAGGCTAGAGAGTTATCAGTAAGGATAAGAAACCTCAGGAAAGAGGCACCTTTAGGTTGGGAAGATTTCTGGCAATAAAGTAAAGAGGGCTGGAGAGTGAATTGAGCAGTGACTGACATTTCACGTTGTTGACTCATTTCAGCTTGCAAGGTCAAGAAAAATTCTGATCCTTTTCCTGTCTTACTACCTTTTGAATATGTCTTCTTCTGTTGATATGTGTGAAATCAATTTGTTGAAACCCAGTGGAACTTATTGTTGGTGTTGTTCAGTTGTGTTAGTAATGTCTGACTCTTTGTGACCCCATGGGGGGTTTTCTTGGCCAAGACACTGGAGTGGTTTGCTATTTCCTTCTCCAGCTCATTTTACATATGGAAAACAAAACAAAAAAAAAACTGAGGCAAACAGGGTTAAGTGACTTGCCCAGATTCACACAGCAGGTATATATTTGAGGTCAAATTTGAACACAGGTCTTCCCAAATTCAGGCCCAACACTCTATCCACTGTGCCACTTTGATGCCCTAATATTATCATTGCTAAATTTCATTTAATTTCATTCAACCAAATGTTCTACCCTGTCAAGACCTTTTTGCATCCTAACACTCTTATTTAGTGCATTAGTTATCCTTCCAATTTTTATGTCATTTTCAAATTAGATAAACATTGTAATCTATGCCTTGATTCAAGTCATTGTTGAACAATGTAAAACAGGTCAGGACCAAGCACAGATCCCTGGGGCACTCTGCTAAGAGATGTCCTTCCAAGCTGACATCAACCAATTCCAAATCCATCTAGTTGTACCTTAATCCAGCTTGTAGCTTTCCATTTTTTTCCTATAAGAATAGTATGACATTATTTAACAAACATTTTGCTAAAATTTCAGTGAACTATATTCATGAAAATGTCATGCTTCACACATTTTTTCAATGTCAAAAATGGAGAGATTTTCTAGATCTTCTCGGATCATCTCTTTATATTTTATTCCAGAATTTTGTTAGGATTTGAAATCATGCTCAGTGACCTATTGTTTGCAGATTTTATTCTATTTTCTCTCTGTCTCCTTAAAAAAAAGAAAAGAAAATCAGACCAATTGGCCTTTTCCTGTCCTGTGGTACCTCTTCTATATTCATGATCTTTCGAATTTCATTGACTGCCTTGATAATTCCATTCCCCATTTCTTTCAGTATCCAAGGATAAAGATTTGAACTCATCAAGGGCACTTCAGTACAAGCTAGATGATCAGTCCTTCCTTATCTTGGGGTTCAAATCTCTATTTGCTATTTTTGTTCTGTCCTTTCTCATTTGAAGGTATTTCTCCTTGGTAGAGAAAAACAGAATAAAAATGAGTAGTGAATAGTTCTCCCTCCTCTCTTTGAACAATTATCATCATCCCAACAACCTTGAACAGAAGCTCTATCTTTCCTTTGGTGACCTTCCAACTTTTCTTAAATTAACCAAAAAAGGAAACAAACAAAAACAGAAAACAAACATTATTGTTCTGCTTCATAGCTTTCTTTGACAGCCTCAGCTCTCTCTGGGTTTTAGCACTTCTGACTTTTCTTAGAGGCTTTTGTATTGATCCACTGTTGCCCTCCCTTGATTTTGTATGCATTCTTTTAAAATCTAAAGTGGTTGATGAGTCCTCTTCACCTCTCAATGTCTTTAAATAACTCACATTTTACTCCTCATTAGAATAGGTTTTTTTTTCTGTTTCTTTTGAATGTCATTCACAAAATTTTTCCCTTTCCTCTCAAAGTGAGTTTATGGGATCAGACTTATCCTCCCTCTGAAATATTTCAAATCTGCTCTCCCCGACTTTGGAGTTCATATTAGATTATTGCTTTTTTAGAGCTTGACATAATTGATGTTCTTATTATGAAGATAAATCATATTTAAAAAGTAAAAACAAGTTCAATATAATCTACTTGGGAAGAAAACAAAGTATTTCATGTGCATTGTTAAGGATCTCCATCCAAAGTATTTATGTGTTCAGAGAGAGCTAGCATCTCTGACTGAGGGCTTGCCAAGTCCTTTTTACGTGACACTTAACTCTCACCTGTGGTTCCAAGAAATTTTTTAGTATGTGCAGAGGCCACACTCTAACAAACCATATCAACATAAAAGTTTTCCTAGGATGATAGCCCTCAAAACCATTGGTGAGTTATGGTGGATGCCTGTCTAAGCATGTGATGACTTGTAATGGTAATGGTATTTTGAAGATCTTCCCTCCACCCTTAATAAGTCTAAGAGAATTTGAAGACCTTCCCTGTGCCCTAATGGGCTGAATGTAACCACATGGAGTCTGTTGTGGGAGGAGTTTGCTGAAGGGTGTAACAGGACCCAGAGGAAGGTGGGAGTTAAAGTAGCTAAATGGTGGGAAAGATGAACCCAGGGAAACAGGTAGGCCTGTGAGCATTGGTTTGTGGGAAGGCTAAAGGATGATGTGGCTTTCTGTTATGTTGTAGTATATCAACTTCTATATTGCTATGATGGATTCAGTTTACTGGTGTTGGGATTTGGCTCTCTGGTGTCTGAATAAATGTTTTGCTTCTGTCTTATATATGAAGAGACTGTTACATTTTGTGATTGAGAACTATGCCAGCATATTTATATTTGCTGTTGGCTTTGTGAATATTGTGTTGGCACTACAAGACTTCCCTGATAGAATGGAGAGATGAAAACAATTTGGACCAATGGCCAAGATGGGGGTTGAAGCAGGTGCAGTGGAATGCTTAGAGCTTGCTCAGACATCGAAGATGTTAGGCTGCATTCACTGAATGCTGGGCCATTGCTATTCATTACTTTTGTCCTGCCACTGGACTCTTGAAAAGAGAGCGAAGTTGACAACTTTGTATTATTCTGTCTCTCTTAGACCAAGTCAAGATAATCACACTGTGATGTCATTGGTCCTCTTAGAAAATAAAGGACAAACAATAAACAAAAGACTAAGTATACATATACACCTATATGTATAGGTATGTAAATGTATGTACACACATATATATCAGAAAAACAATAAATATATAGACATATGTGTATACATACATATAGACATAGCAGAACTTAGGAATTAAAAGAGAATTGATCTTGAGAACTTTACAGTCTAGTTGAGGCAGGCTGTTAGAGAATGCATAAGATGGAAAAGGTGTCATTTGTGAATCTTTATTCAAGGTATTGGGCATGGTTCCAAATTGTTCTCCATAATGGTTGGGCTAGTTCACAACTCCACCATTGATACATTACTGTCCCAATTTTTCCACACCCCCTCCAGCCTTTGTCATTTTCTTTTTCTGTCATATTAGCCAATCTGATGACTGTGAGGTGGATATCTCAGAATCCTTTTCATTTGCATTTCTCTAGTCATTGGATTAAAGCAGCTAGGTGATACAGTGGATAGAGCACTGGTCCTGGAGTCAGGATGACTTAAGTTCAAATCTGGCTCAGATATTTACTAATTATGTGACCCAGGGAAAGTTACTTAACCCTGTTTGCCTCAGTTTCTCATTTGTAAAATGAGTTGGAGAAAGAAATGGTAAACCATTCCAATATCTTTACTAGGAAAACCCATATGGGATCATAGAAGAATTGGACACAATTGAAATAATTTAACAGCAATCAGTAGTGACTTAGCACATTTTTTCATCTGACTATTGTTGGTTTTGATTTCTTTTTCTAAAAATTACCTGTTAATTCATATCCTTTGGCCATGTGTCAACTGAGGAATCTCTCCATATACACACACACACATACATATATCAATGCATGTATGTATGTATTTAGCTCAGTTTCCTATATGTTTGAGAAATGAGACCTTTTATCAGAGAAACTTGCTCTGAAATTTTTCCTAGTTTCCTGTTTTCCTTCTAATTTTGACTGCATTAGTTTTGTTTATGCAAAAGCTTTTTAAATTTTATGTCATCAAAATGACCTATTTTATTTTTTTATTATTCCCTCTATCTCTGTTTGATCATAAATTCTTACTTTGAGCATAAGTCTGAAAGATACTTTTTTATGTTCCCCTAATTTTCCTATGACAGTATTCTTTATGTCTAAATCATCTATCCATTTTATCTTATCTTTGTATATGGCATGAAGTGTTAGTCTACTCTATACCTAGTTTCTGCCAAACTACTTTTCAGTTTTTCCTAGCAATTTTTGTAATGTGTTGAGTTCTTACCCCCAAAACTTGGATTTTGGGTTTTATCAAACACTAGATTACTATGGTCCTTTACTATTGTGTATTGTATACCCAATCTATTCCACTTATCCACTACTCTATTTCTTAGCCAATACCAGATCATTTTCATTACTACTGCTTCATAATAGAGTTTGAAATCTGGAGCTGCTAGGCTGCTAGAACATTAATTTTGAATTTGATCTTGAAGGACATGAGGCACATGATTACAAAGAGAGATTTTCACTGTGGAATGGGTGCTAGACTAGAATTCTGGACAGACCTTGGTTTAAAACCTATTTCTAATATTTATTAGCTGGGTGACCACTGGGTAAGTCAATTAACCTCTCTTTACCTTAGTTTCTTCATCTGTAAAATGATAATTATCTGTAGTACTTGCCTCAAAGGGCAATTTTAAAGATCAAAGCAAAAAAGACCATACATGTAAAATCCTGTGTAAACTTTGAAGAGCAACATGAACATCACCTGCTCATTGGGAGAGGCAGCATGATCTAGCAGATTGCAATGAAGAAAACCTAGGTTCAAGTCTTGCCTCTGAAGCATACTGTGTAACCTTGGTCAAGTCACTTCACCTTTGAATATTCCCAGATAGTTCTCTAACACTGTAAGTTTCTATGAAGGTGCTGACTTGTTTTGGTAAAGGGAATTTTCTCATGTGGAAATTTCGTTATACCAATGAAATCACCAAATCCAGTTACACTGAAGGAAGAGGGAGGCATTCTACCTGGAAGAGAATGACGTGCTCACAGGTATGGAGGGAGAGATGACCCAGAAAAAGTGAGTGACTGCTGAAACATCTTTGGAAGCCATGCTTCAGAACAAGCTAGATGATCAATTCTTTGGGATGGCATTGAAAGAATCTCTGCACTGCGTGAGGGGGTTTGATGATATGACTTTGGAGTCTCTGAGGTCCCTTTGAACTATAAGAGTCTGTGAATCATTCTGGGGAATTTTATTTTTCTCCACATGCTGCCCATTCTATGGGTACAGCTTATAGGTTTAATTTAAATGAAAGTGCTTTGGCTACATTTAAAATGGACAGTCATAAAAGGCTCATAAAATAAGGAAAGAGTCTTTAGTGAACACTTAATCTGACACTCTCATTTTAGAGAAGAAAAAACTGAGACCAGCCTTATTATATTGGGTACATGATAGTCACTTTGGATAAACAGTGAACTTATAGGTATAGTTGTCAATGGCCCAGCATCTTTCCATATTTCCATTCAACTCTAGGACCCCTTGTTGCCATTCAATTATTTCAGTCATATCCAACTCTTATCTTCCCATGTGGTGTTTTCTTGGCAAAGATGCTGAAGTAATTTACCATTCTTTCTCCAGCTTATTTTGCAGTTGAAGAAACAGAGGCAAACAGGGTTCAATGACTTGCTTGGGTCACACAGCTAGTAAATGTCTGAGACCAGATTTGAACTGGTGCCTACTCTAGTGTTCTTCTGCATCATTGTTCAAAGGAAAGTACTTTAACTTGAGTCAGAGAATTTGGAATCAAATTCTGTATTTAAGGCTAATTACCTGTGTGACCTTGGATAAGTTATTTAACTTCCCTTTTCCTCAGTTTATCCATATGTAAAACTAGAAATTTGTACTAGATGTTTTTTGAGGACCATCATACTTTAAATCTATGATCTTATGCCCTCTAGCAGTGGGATAGAACTTCATACTTTGCTTATATAAATACATTTCTTAGCACTTACACTCAATCATTCCTTATTCTTTTTATCTCATCACCTCCTGTGGGAAAGGGATCCTTGTACTTCCAAAATGGATCAATTCCCTGAAAAATTTTGTGATTGTAATATATCAATAGAATACATAATGTTAGTTTGGGTTATAGGAAAGCTAGGTGACATTTCTCTAATCAGTAGATTATAACAGCTAGGTGGTACAGTGGATGATAGATCATTGGCCCTAGAGTCAGGGGAACCTCAGTTCAAGTCTGGCCTCAGACACTTACTAGCTGTGTGACACTGGGCAAGTCACTTAACCCTGTTTGCCTCGGTTTCCTCAAGATCACCTGGAGAAGGAAATAGCAAACCACTCCAGTATCTTTTGTCAAGAAAACCCCAAATGGGGTCACAAAGAGCCATATATGAATGAAAGAATTCAACAATAACAACAACAAAAAGTTTGGCATAATCAGAGTGTATTGAATGTTCCTAGAGAAAAAGAAGTTTGGAGCAAAATATAGTAAAATAAAGCTGTTTTCATGGCAAAATTAAACTAACATAGACTGATACAAGATGTGGAAGGAAATTTAGAGATTATTTAGTCCAACTTGTTCATTTTATTTTTGATGATGAAATCCAGAGTTTAAGGGACTCCACTCATATCAACCAGCTAGTTAATGGTATAGTCTGTATCTAGAATACACATTTGCTGGATATTGATCCCCTTCTCTCTCCTTTATATCATGGCAGATCCCACTTAACATGGCAAAAAAACTTCCATAGTTTTCACTCCCAGTGATCACATTGAATACACTATATTCCATATAGTATATAACTTAGTGCACTGTGGTTGCAATATCTACTCAGGTTAGGTTATTTATTTCCCCTGAAAAGAATGTGAAACCATCTCTGGTAATTAGACTGAGAGACAATGGCTCAAATAGTTGACACAGCTTCTTATAACCTAAAGTATAAAAAACATGAGTAGCTGGGGATCCTCAAGTTTGACAGATACCCCATTGCCCTGTGAGTCAACTCGTTCTCCTGCCTGATCATGCCTCCCTATGGAGGTGAGAGAAGTAGTGTCCCATTGAACCAATACTTTATCTTTGATATTATCAAGAAACCCTCTTTTGTTAATTATGATTTGGACTAAAAGTGTCTCATTCTGTTCTACTCCTAAGTCTGAACTACCAGATCCCCACCAGGGAAGCCAGAGTCAGGCTTGGTTCAGAACTCACATCTAAAGGTTTACTTAGATAATTTGTGATGAATTGCTATACATCTTTTTGCCAGGGTATGATAAAATACTGAAACAAGACATTTTTTGATATATATGTAATTTCATGTGTTGCTATGCTGTACTGGATGGGGGGTCAGACTGTAAGTCAGGCAAATCTGGGTTCAGTTCCTTTCTCTGATGCATATTGGCTGTGTGACCATGATCAAGTCACATAATTCCCCAGTGAACTCACCAAGACTCAAGGTACAAATAAGATGCCCATCTCTACCAGTGACAGAAGTTTTTATGCCATTGAAATCATAGGTCAATACCCCTCAAAATCATATTTGATCTTTTTGAAGGCAAATATAAACATTATGACATTTCCTCATAGAAACTCTATTATGTGCAGGACCCTATGAATATAGCACATAGTTTGGGAAAATACTCATCAAACCATGTACATTCTGCTCCCCTCCTCTTTTCTCTCCACTTCTCCACTGTCCGCACACATCTCTTTTCCTGAAAATAAATTCTTTGTTACACACCAGCCAGGATGGGACCCAAGTTGTCCATGTAATCTACCAGGGGCTGCCACTCACCATGTCACAGAAAATGAGGCTCACCTGACACTTGCTGACAGCTACTGTACTGTGTCTCATGCAGTTGGACTGTATTCTTGAATTTCTAGGTCAGAACTATTCATTGGAGGAACTTACTAAATGTGACTTGATGCAAATGCTATTCAGCCACTCGTTTCTGTGACTCTAAAACTTAGGCTATCAATAGATGGTCAGATATAAATGAGTTGTAAGGGGGCTGAGAATTGTGCTCTGTCAGCTGATGCTTAGACCAGAGTTACTGAAGCATTTCTCCAAGTTATTCAACCTATGTCTTTCTCAGATACATCCTACCTGTGTGACCCTGGGCAAGACATACCTCTCATTGTCTCAGTTTCTTTATTTGTAAAGTGGGGATAATGAAACCCTTCTTATGGGTTTCATGAGAATCAAATTAGATAATATTTGTAAAGTACTTTGCGAATTGTAAAGTACCATACAAATTCTAGCTGTGACGATGATGATGGTGACTAAGAGTTGTTTATATTTAAGTTAGAGGTGAGGAAGAACTTTATAGGGCATAGAGCTCTTGAATACTACTTCATCCTGAAGCCTATTCTGGTTACCAGTAGCCCAGTGGCTAACTAGTATGGCAAAAGAGATGAAAAGAGAAAGAAAATTTGAATCTCCTTATGTTTGCCCTTGGAACTTGATTAGCATCCAGCTGATGCAAATGAATACTTGTAGAAAATTGATAATGTCTTACAGGATCAGCAGAGGGAAAGAGACAAAGTTGCAGGGCTGATTTAAGGTGACATTTCAAAAATCCCAGTAAATGGAAGTCTGGTAAGGAAGAGGAAGAGGATCAGGTAGTTTTCAGCCTGTTTCCAGGAAGAATTGGAAATGAGTGTGGCTTGAATTGATATGCGGGAGATAAGGACCCAGAGAAAACTGGTCTAGTGACCTGGAGGCTATGTGCTATGTTTATATTCTTGCCAGAGGCATCCACCAATTATATGAGCTATAAATATAAGTCAATCTTTCTGCTTGAGGAGTGGGAGGAAAGACCTCTCTATGCTCCAGATTATTTGAAAGGAGGGAAGGCTCTTAGAATGGAAGAAATAATCCAAAAACTAAACCATGAAGAAAAATATTCTAAAGTCTAAAAGGGGTATTGAAATAAACATCAAGAAGTCATTGAATTGAAGAATATGACTCAGAAGAGAACAAGAAAAAAGGAAAACCTGTACCACTTAAACTATGTAATAGTTTATATGTTTATCCTCTCATGGTAAATATTTACTTTCTAATATAGAATTCTATATCATCACAGAAAAAATAAGTATGCTTCAAAAACATACTGCTCTTAGAAATAAGAAATATATGGGTGATTGGTGATTCATTGCCCAGGGGTAATAGAAGTTGTCAAATGTAGATTTGATACAGCCAATCAGAAAGAATTCTCTCTTTCAAGCCACCTGGTCGAATGTCTGTCAAAACTTTCAAACCCACCAACAGCTGCTGATGTACACGTGGAATAAAAAACGTTGCTAGGGAAAAAAACTGCAATAATATTCTAATGATTTTGGAGTCTTAGAAACTTCAGCATTTTGGCTAAAAAGTTGATGTTAGAGACCAAGAGGTGGTTTGTTGAATCATTGCTTATGATAATGGAATGATGGGCTTCTGGCAAAGCATATCTGATTTCAAGAGGAATCCACAGAAACCATCCTAGCTCCCAGGTTCCTCTTAAGGTCTTTGCTGTTTTTCTGAAGATTCATTAAATTATTTGGTCTCAGTATTACATCAGCTTTAGTCATTGTTTTTCATTTTCAAGCACTCTTTACTTTGTAGTTGGATGTGACTGATTTTTTTCACTGTTGACTTGAATGATCTTTAAAACACTTGATTTCTCTGCCCCAACAACCACTGCAATATGTCTAACAGTCATTGAAGTATATACTTTATGGATTATAATGTTTTCACATTTTATTGAAGCAATAAACATTTTTCAAAACCATAGAATTAAAGACAACAAAGGACAATGAAATGTCTATAGGACATGAATTCTAGCCCTCCAGTGACAGAACTTAAAGGGAAGAAACCATTGAAATCCTTTTCATCTTATCAAGATTACATGTTTGGTGTTAGTCTAATGTCAGAAACACAAATGTATGATTTTAGACATCACAAAATGAAACCATATCAAAATTATTGCTTGTCTTTAGTAATTTTCACCCCATTTGTATCAGCTTACAATGATAAACTCGAAAAAAATAAGCAAGAACTGACATCACTAAATAAGAATTTGTTACAGAAACAATAGAAAGTGATGAAACTCAACTACTCAAAAACATACATGGTAAATATAAATAAAATTTTGAATTACTGAAAAATAGAAGTAAAAAATTTCAAATTTGTGCCATGAATAAGACTGAGATAAAAAAGAAAACACTCAAAAGAAGGTTGTATAACTTGCAGAAGCAAATGTAAAGGAAGAAAGTATCATGTTCAGAAAAACTTCAGAATTACTGGAATCCCTGAACAATGTGAAAAAAGGAAACATTTGGTCCTCATATTTCAAGAAATTTTATCTGGGACAGAAAATGCTGGTGTACCCTGAACTGAGTCCACAGTTTAGAGGATAGAGAAATTTGGAACTTGAAGTTTAGAAAAAAAAAAGTAAATAAATAATAAAAAAAAATTAAAAATTGATAGGAAACAAAAGTAGGGACAGAGGGAGCTGGCATGTTTTTTGGAAATTACAAAGCACTTTTCCTGGCCCAACACTTTTTGCCATAGCAAAAGCCCATCTTTTCCACACAAATCTTTTGCAAGTAAGGTTGAATGACACAGAGGCCGAGACATTACTCTATCCAAAGATCTAAGGATGAGAATATCCCATGGAAGCCAATGGGAAGGCAAATATGAGTGGTCTGCAACTTATAATGAATGAGGAACTCTAATGAACAGGAGTTAAAGTTGTCATCAAGGAGTGTTATGACTGAGAGAAACGATGGGGTTGTCACATGGTGAGAACAATGGATGACAGGTAGATGGGGAGAATGTTCCACTGTTATCCTTGTGATTTTTGGAAGAGTTCCCCTTGTGGTGAACTTTTGGAAGGACAAGATCTAATATGAAGGGTGGATCCATCTGAGTATTTGAGAGAACACTTCAGAAATCATTAGGGATTTTAATTAAAAATACAAGAGAAGTAAATCAAATTACTAAGACCAAGAATGATGATGGTGCTTTAACTTTTGCAAACCACTTTTTCACAAAACCCTTCTGAAGTAGGAAGTACATAATTATGCTTATTTTCTGGAAGAGGAAACTGAGTCTCCAGGAGATTGTTACTATGCATATGGAAAAAAGAAGCTAAAAAAGATATTGGGAAAAATTATTACAGTCAACATCTATTAGATACACTTAATATTACCAAATTTCTTAAAAAGAAGAAAACTTATAATAGTAAGGTCTATTTATTGTATAAAAATTATCAGAGCATGTGATAGGCCATACTCAAAAGAAGAGATACAAATCAATAAACTCCTACAAATGAGTTTGAACTCTCTAATAATCAGAGATATGAAAATTAAAGTAATTCTGAAAGATTATACTCATAAATGATCAAAGATCACAAGAGGTAATGAAAGTCAATGGTGGCATAAAAGTGGAAAATTGACATCTTATTTGACTACTGGTAGAAATGTTGGTTCAATCTTTCTGAAATGTATTTTGCAATTATGTAATGACTTAGAAATCTGTTCATTATTTTTAATCTGATGATCCCACTATTATAACTATGCCCTAAGGAAGTTATTAATGGGGAGGATAAAGACCTATATGTACAAAAATATTCCTAGCAGCACTATTTATGCTACTGTCCTGAAAACAATCACAGAGCACAAAGTTGAGGATTCACTGAACCAATGATCGCATATGATTGTAAAAGAATGTTATTTTGCTTTATTAAATGCTTACTGCAAAGAATAAAAAAAAAACCAGAAAGATATATGATATGGTGCAGAATAGAAAAAGATGAACTAAAAAAATTACACACACTGACTATATATACAGGCATGAACATATCCACAGAATAATAACAATAAAATCCATGTATATGCAGAAAAAGACATTTAGAATAATCATAAAAGGAAATAGGGTGTTTTTGTTATTATCTTCTTAAGACAAACACTTTTTTGAATAATCTCTATATAACAGAAGTTTGTGATCATGCCATCACTAGCTATAATATCTCATTTTACATTATATCATATCTTATCATATAATATTACCTTATATCATATCATATATCACATCACATTACATTATATTACATTATGTTATATTAATCATACATCATATCACATTATATATTTATATAATATATTATATTACTTATCCTAAAGTACAAATTGAATCCAATTCAAGTTCAGTTCTTTGGTCATGATCCCAAGTCAATCCAGGTCTCGTATTGGGATGCCCACAGATTGGTTCAAAGGATGTGACTCCTTTGGGCAAATTCAGAGTTGAGGTCTTGTCTGCTTTTGTTCTCAGTTGCTGTAACTGCTCTAGGGACTGCTGAATTTGAGAGAGCTTCTCAAAACCTTAGGTAACCTGTGATATAGGCAGATAAAATAAAAAAATCAGACTTTAACAATCTCCTTAGGGAAACAAACCATGAAAGTGGAACTCTGGCTTGTATTTTGAATTCTGAATCCTAGAATCTTGGAGCTGGAAGGACAGTTAGAGATTATCCAAGCCAACCTTTCTCTGCTTGCTTCTCAAAACCCTTTGTAAAAAAAATGGAAAAGTAGTCACCCAGTCTTATTTGCATATATAGGGAGGGGAGATAGGAAGATTAGAAGGAAAAAGACAATTTAATAAGCCCCTACTATGTGCTCAGCATTGTACTAAGCACTTTACAAATATTATCTTATTTGATCCTCATAACAACCCTGGGAAGTAGTTGTTGTAATTATGCCCATTTTACATTTTGAGGAAACTGAGGCTGACAGGGATTAAGTGACTTGTCTAGGGTCACATGGCTAAGTAAATGCTAAGGTCAGATCTGAACTCAGGTCTTTCCTACTCCAGGCCTAGCACTTCATCCATTTTGTCCCCTTGTTATATCTTCTATAGCATCTTAACCTGTGATTTCAATCACCCTTAAAACAATTGATGCATGGCAGGACAAGACCCCATCAAGGTTCTGTATGTTTCTTCCTGGGCACAACAAAAGAGAGAAAGGACAATTAAGGTTTTAAGGGAGAAGATGATGTCTATATTAATAAGCAAATTCATTCCTGAGCTGTGACCCTAAATGACTCTCTACACCTAGAAATCTATAACTCTGACACTTGTGAAATCTCCTAATTGGACTCCATGACTAAAAATAACACTGAGATCAGAGAAACTTGATTTTCCATCAGTTCTCTGTTCAAATATTTTAGCATTTTAAGTCTTGATTTTTAAAATATCTTCTTTACATTGCCTCAAATATAACATATATTGTAATGACCAACAAGCTATATTTTAAATACTCTAACTTGAATTTCAACTAAATAATAATAATAATTTATATTTATACAATGATGTTAGGTGGAGGGTGACTAATTGATAGCCTGAGTACTCGACTTCTCTCCTTATGATAGCTAGAGAAATTGAGGAAGGCCCCCAGTAGCAGGACCCTTAGAGTGAATTTTTTTGAGAAATGAGACAAGCTGTTAATGCCTTCCCTTCTGAGATTACCTTCAACCTATTCTGTATCTCTCTTGCACGTACTTAATTATTTACAAGTTTTTCTTCCATTAGAATATAAACTCCTTGAGAGCAGGGGCTGTTTTTTGCTTTCATTTCTCTGTGTCACCACAGCTTAGCATATAGTAGGAGCTTAATAAATCCATGCTGATTTTACTTGTTAACTTCACAATAGTAACAGAGAATGGGCATGCACAGATAGGTTGAGATATGCATGTATCATTGGAGGAAGGAAGGGAAGGGAATAAATATCTATTAAGCCCTTACTGTGTGCCAAGCACTGTACTTTACAAATATTATCTTATTTGATCTCTACAACAACCCTCAGAGGGAAGTACTATTATTATCCATATTTTACAACTGAGGAAACTGAAGAAGATAGAGGTTAAGGGAGTTACCCAACATCACACTGATAGTAAGTGTTTGAGGCTAGATATGAACTCTAGGCCCAGTGTACTAACCACTGAGAGAATTTCCCCAGATACCTTGGAGTATTGAGACCCAACTTAGCAACAGAAGGCAATTAATTACCATATATCTACTTAGGATTGTTTTAGGAATATTACCTTATAATTACTTGGAATTGATTGGGGGATGGTAAGGGAAATAATGCTTCTCCAATGAATCTTAAATAAAGCCAAGTTCTTAGGAAAGAGAATGGCCGGGAGTTAAGGTACTGAGAGCCACATGAAGAGGAAGCTTTTGGATGAGTGTAGGGTTGGACCTTCTTAGTTCAACACCAATATCTATTTGAAAAGGCAAATATACCTCTATTGGTCCTCAATTTGGCATGGAGTCTGGAACACAGAAAGGATGATGTTGTCTCCAATAATTCCAGGGGACTGAGAAGCAATTTAAGTAGAAGCTTTAGTGGAAAGGAAATTAATCGCACATTTTCTAACTAAATGGGAAGTAGCATGCTGAACTTAACTGATAGGCAGCTCTGAGGTCTCATTTCTCTGTTTAGTTCCCCTCTCAGTGAGTGGGGTGACAAGCAGAAGTCTTCATTTTTACTTTCTCTGTCCCTGCCTGGTGGAGAAAGTGGCATGTAGCCACCATGCTACTCTCAAATATTTGAGTGACATTTAAAGATATAGGGCATGGCTATTGTGGTCACAAGACTTTCAATATACACATTGGCTGTCAGAGAGCACCCCAAGACCATGCAAATGAAGGAGATAATTTTAAAGGCACCAGTGAGGGGTATATGCAAAAACAACATCAGTCTAGAAGAGTACCTATTCATTTCAAAAAAATTGGGATAAACGCTGTGCCCAATGTGTTGGAATTTGTTCCAGATGGTTATTTCATATAGATTATACACTTTTCTCCTCTGGCCACCAGAAATCATGCAAGCATATTTAGATACATATTCACTTAAAGAACCGACAACCATTTTGAGCATGAAGAATAGTTTTTATTTTAAAAAATCACAGATAATTCCTAACAAATTATAATAGTTGAATTTTTAGTATCCGTTGCTTGAGAAAATGCATGAAGACAAAAAACTACCAGCAATTCATAATTTTCATTAGTTCCCAGGGCTTCAAACATCATCTCTTTGAAAATGACCCACAGAACTAACTACATATTCAATCCTGGCCATTTTCCTGAGCTCTAGTCCTGTATCACCAGCTACCTGTTGGCCATATCACATGGAGTGTCAGACTTGGAATCAAGAGGACCTGTATTCATATCCTGCCTTGCCTAATAGTTGTGTGTGGCCATGGGCAAGTAGTTTCCTCATTTCTAAATCAAAGGGGTAGGACTGCTTTCAAGTTTCTTTCAGTTCTAAATTTTGCACATGCCCCTCTCCAGTTTCTTTAATATCCCTTTCTTCATACGCATGGTCTTGGGGTGGTCTCAGGCTGCAATGTGCATGTTTGGAAAACTGTATTCCCACAATAGCTAAACCCCCTATCTTTAAGTGTCACACAAATATTTGAGTCATTCTTTAAAAAAAACAGATTTGTTTTAGTCTTGGGTGTTCATTTTTATGCTATCAAGTGGAAAAAGGGGAAGAGTATCCTTTAAAAAGACTACCATATTCATGAAAAAGAATCAGCTCTCAAAAGTGAAGCCAAATGTGATTAGCCCAGGAGAAGATGAGATTAGAATTTCTAAACCCTCAATTTTCAAAGTGATTCAGTCATCCATGAGCAACACGTCTTACCAGCAGAGTTCCTTGTTGAATTAGCAGCCACTGTGGAAAGGCCAATGAATAAATGAATAGGGAGAATAAAATTTATCTTAATGATGCAAAAATCCAAGGTCAGACATCAAGAGAGGAGAATATCATTGCTACTGTCTATTAGGTAACGACCACAGATTTAATCTTTTGTGGTTCTCAAACCAGTTTATACGTCAAGCCATATATCCATAGGCTGACCTTACTTTCAAGAAGCCATTTGACATTTGGTAAATGGAGTTTTTATATTTATTAATAGAATATTCTAAACACCATCTATATAACAACTAGATGCTCTCCTGGGGAGATCACATTTTCTTTTGCTTATGTAGTGATTGACTCCACTTAAGTCTTCTATTGCCTCATCATGTTGTAGAAGTAACCCTGAGTTCTTAAAGATGATTCAAATAGAATGCAAGACCTGATTAGATCTACCAAACTGAAATATCTTTGGCCACAAATCCAACGAACTGCGTGTCTGTTGACTGAGGATTAACCTACCTAATTTGGAGCTCCCCATAACCAGAAAGTCAGTCTCCAAGAGATGAGGACTTCTGGTCCCATCATTAGTGAAAATCATTTATCTTTATGGCAAGTACCCTTTACTTTTGTGGAGTGGTGAGATTATCATCATTGTCTGGGACAAAGGAATGATAAACATCCCAAGTCTTTTGGAGAATTGAAGTAAGTGGTTAACAAGGTCCAATATAAGAGAAACTCAAGAAATTCTTTTTCTATTACTTGGATCACTCATCCATCCTTTGCAAAATGAGTCCATTAATGCCTTTATTCTGAAAACAACATGACGTCATATTTTTTTAAAATATGAATTACATAAACCCAAAGTGATACTATTTTGGAACTGATCTTATTCCAGTAGCAGCCCTTCCTTTCACCCTACTCTATAAAAGTTTTGGTTAAAAGTAAAACCTTTCTTCTGACATGGGTTATATGTCTTCTTTTCTCATTAGTTAGCAGCTCAGCAACTAGAAAGCAGTGAAACAGAGCACTGGCTGTTGCTATGGATACCTCAAATCTGTCATTGAAAAACACATCTTGAGTAAGAGCCTACATTTGCAAGTTTATTTGGTGCATTGGAAAATGGCTTTAACAGTATTTTCACTTGATCAAGTTCTCTTTCATGTATGTGTGTATGTGTGTATACACATGTATGATATATATACATACATATAAATAGATGGATGAATGGATGTAGATGGGTGGATTGATAGATGAATGGATGGATGGATACAGAGAGATAAACAACTGAATTTATTTTATACTCTTATTCAACTGGCTTTCTTTGTTGTTGCGCTTCAGGTATATAAGCAACACAATCTATAGCAAAGAACCATTTTGTCATTCATTTGTTTCATTGTGTCTGACTCTTCAGGATCTCATTTGGGGATGGAAGATAATACTGGTAATTTATATAGCCCTTTAACATTGGCAAATTGCTTTGCACAGGTCACCTCATTTGGGCTTCACATTAACCCCAGGAAGTGTGCGCTGTAGAGGGAAGAACCTCACAATTCACTACTTACTTTTCTTTAGGCAATTAATCATTAGCTCTTTTTTTGCAGGGTATTATTTAGTTGGTTACACACACTTAGAAAAGTGCAGAGTTATAGTGGAATCTCTGAGGCACTTTAGAATTTTTTTTTGCTTTTTGCTTTTTGGAGGGCATTTGGGGTTAAGTGAATTGCCCAAGGTCAAATGGCTAGTTTTTGTGTTAAGTGTCTGAGGCTGGATTTGAACTCAGTTCCTCCTGACTCCAGGACTGGTGCTCTACTCACTGTGCCACCTAGCCACCCCTAGCACGTTAGATTTTGAAAACAAAATGTGATCTAGTAATTTTCATAGTTCTGTGTAGCCTGAAAGAACAAACCTATTTCTATTTCTTAACAAATCCTATAAATCATTTAATAGAGGTCACATTTATCATTTCTTCTAATGTCTCCACAATCTCATCTTGTTGAAATGGGACCATTCAGCCTAAAATGGAAAGGGCCTTCCAAAATGACAGAGAGATTTACATTTTGTACCGTTTCAAAAATACATTTAAAATTTTCAGAAAAATTTTACAAAAAAGGCATAGAGATGTTAAGTGATTTGATTATGGTCACACAGCTGGTAATTGTCAAAGGAGAAGATTTGACCCCAGGTATTTATTCCTCCAAAACCAGTGCTCTATCCCCTATACATCACATACCTGTTTAAATGTGAATACAGGACAAAGATGAATATGGAACAAAAGGCCCTGTCCTTGAGTCCTAGTTCTGTTACTAACCATCTGTTGTATTTGGACAGGTGACTTAATCTATGCAGACTTTACTTTTTTTATTTCTAAAATTGGGGGGGGGGAGGAAGGAGAGTTGACCTTTATGTTTCCTTCAACCTCTAAATCTTGATCTCAAACCTCTTATTCTGCCTACCTCTCAGTGATCATAATCTTCATCCATGTTCTCATTTCTGACACATGGTATTTTAGTTTGAGGGGAAAAAAATACCCATCTCCATTCAGAGAAAACAAATTTCCACCTGAGAAATGCTAACAGCAGCCAGGAGCTATCCACAGCTGAAGCTCACTGAGAATAATGGGCAGTGTTAGCTTCACATTGGTATTGAGTCAATTTATGTACAAGCTCCTTTGCCCCTTAAACCCAAATGGATTCCAAGTCTCTGGAGCTCTTTCATTTTGCCCCTTTGTTTTCCCCACTGCTTCATTGCCAATTCATTTTTCTAGACCTGGGACCTCTTTCAGTCCTACTTTCAGAATTCTCTCTCTCTCTCTCTCTCTCTCTCTCTCTCTCTCTCTCTCTCTCTCT
>NW_027186457.1:10564723-10679329 GCF_028583685.1 Petaurus breviceps papuanus | reverse complement strand
TCTCTCTCTCTCTCTCTCTCTCTCTCTCTCTCTCTCTCTCTCTCTCTTTGCTTTTTGGAGGGCAATTGGGGTTAAGTGACTTGCCCAAATTCACATGCTTAGTAATTGTGTCAAATGTCTGAGGTTGGATTTGAACTCAGGTCCTCCTGACTCCAGGGCGGGCACTCTATTCACTGCATCACCTAGATTCCCCTCTACTTCCCAGAATTCTCATCCAGCCTCAGTTTCCTTTTCTGAAAAAATGTAAATGTGTTTTTGAAACACATTTTGAAAATATAAGCCTTCCTTTCACTTTGTAAGGACCCTGTGTTTGGACTCTTGTCCACTAGTTCTCCTTCTTGAAACTTTTTCTTCTTTTCTTTGAAGGGTGAACCCTGGGACAATATAGCTGTGAATGCCATTGCCCAGACCAGATCAGCCTGTCAGCACCAGGCATCATGCCAAGTATTAGAAATACCATGAAACAATTAATATAGCTTTTATCTTCGGGAACTTATAGTCTATTGTCTAAACAACAACAAACCAATGAACACAGGTAAATAAATATATTCAGAATACAAAGCAAATTCAAAATTTCAGGGAGGGGTGGGAAAAAAGAAAGAATGAGTAAACTGTGGGATCAAGATGGACCTTATGCAGTAGCTGGCATTTAAGCTAAGCCTTTACGGAACCTACTAATTCTATGAGATGGAGGTGAGGAACAGTAAATTATAGACATGGGGTAGGTACAGCCTATGGAAAAATAAGGAGATGAGATGGAAGGTTGTGTTCTGAGAATAACTAATAGGCCAATTTGATTGGAATATAGAGTGCAAAAGTCAAGGTAATGGGCAGTAATCCTGAAAAGATAGATTGAGTCCAGACTATAAAGTGCTTTAAATGGGAAAAGGGGGGAATTTGTGTGTTATCCTAGTAGAAATAGAAAGCCACTAGAACTTTTTGAGCAGAGGGGTGACGAAGTCAAAGTTGTATTTAGGAATATCAATTTAGTAGCAACATGGAGGCTAGATTGCAGCAGAGAAGTACAGAGGAGATCAATTGGGAGGTGATTGCAATCTTTCAAGCAAGAGGTGAGAGCCTGGCTATGTGGAAAAAAGGATACACATACAAGTGATGTCCTGGAACTAGAATTAGCAAAACTTGGCAGGTGAATGTTTATGAAGGATGAAGCAACGTGAAGCGTTGAGGATGATCCAAGTTTGAAAATCTGAGTCGTTGAAGGAATGGTGCTGCTCTCAACAGAAATAAGAGAGGAGGGAAGGGGGATGACTCTCAGGGAGGGCCCAAGAATAACAGCACTAAGGTTCTGCTCAGGAAAAGCAACACAGAGAAATCAATACAATTTGATTTTCAGAAAAGGACTCCCCCACTCCCAACTCACATATTTTGATCAACAGTAGTGAAGAGATGAACACGAATTGATTAAGGAGAATATCAGGGCATGTGCCAGTCATAGAAAATAATATTGAGTTGATTCTAAATTTAAGGATTAAAGTCACCTGTTGTAATTAAATATGGGCATGAGATATTCAAAGTGAATACTTAGAGCTACCAGATGGCACAGGCTAATTCCTTGTGTTTTTCATTTGGCTAAGCATGGAAAAACAGTGCAGATTCCTGGTAGAATTAACAAGGTAATGGGGTATCTAAATGACGCAAAAATACATACAGAAATGCCATTACTTACCTTAGAATCAGATATATTGGCTGCATTATTAATTGCAGAAAGGTGTTTAGGATGCAACTAAGATATTCAAGGGTCTGGTGTCGTATTTGCAATCTAGCAACCTGCATACTCTCCTATTGTGTCCAAAATAAAAGACAGCTGCCCCATCCCAGGAGAATCCATTGCACAGTATTCTATCAGTAATGAAACCACAGTTTGATTTCATCCAAAATTGCAGGGGCAGAAACAAAGACCCAGTGGAGAGCATGGAAAGGGAATTAAAAAATGGAAAACATTTAAAGGAAGATTATAAAACTCTAAGTACACTTGGTCCCATGAAGAGAAGCCTGAGTGATAACCCTCCAGTAAATGGAGACTCAATCTACAGCAAGCATTCTTAACCAATTTGTGTCATAGACCCCTTTGGTTATCAGGTAAAATCTATGAATCCCTTTTCAGAATAATGTTTTTAAAAGCATAAAATAAAATATATAAAATTATAAAGAAAACAATGATCATAATATTTTAAAAATAAGTATGGATTCCAGGTTGAGAATCCTAGCCCTACAGGGAACCACGGCCAACTCTTTTTCATCTCACAGAAAACAAATGAGTTTGGTTGACCTGTGTCTACTACCATGGGCCTTCTGCCTTCAGACATCCCCTTATGTCTTGTTACATGCTAACCTGACCAGATCAGCCAAATGAAGTTACTTCTTTTTACTTGAATCCATTAATCTCTCTTAAAATCTGATGTTTCCCTCTCATCTTGGTAAGCTCAGTCTTGTAACACCTTCATCCTTCCAATCTACAGAGCACATCTCTTCCCACTTTGGAACACTACTCACTTTCTCTGGCCTCGGTGCTCCATGTTTGTGAAGCCTTCCCTCACTACTCTTCTGGTGCTGCTGGCATTTTCTCATTCATTCTCAGAACCGTGATTTTCCAGCTCATTCCTGTCTCCCACCAAGGCCAAGAATGTGAGGCAAAGCTTGCAGATATCTGTTTGCACCCTCTGTTTTTGGACACAGGTTCCCATTTCACATTATGAAGTAACACTTTCAATAACGTCTGGCAAATGATCATCCAACTTTTTCTTTAAAAATTCTAGTGCTGGGAAACATATTACTTTGAGGAAAACCTTTCTTTTTTGGACATTTCTAATTGTCATAGGGACATCTAGGTGGAAGACTGGATTGAATGCTGAGCCTGAAGTCAGGAAGACTATCTTCCTGAGTTCAAATATAACCAGACACTTACTGGTTGTGTGACCATGGGCAAGTTATAACCCTATTTGCCTCAATTTCCTCATCTGTAAAATGAGATGGAGAAGGAAATGGTAAACCTCTCCTGTATCTTTGCCAAGAAAACCCCAAAAGGATTCATGAAGACATGATTTCAACAAGTGAATTACAAAAAATTGTCACAGAGTTCTTTAATTAACCCAGACTTTGCATCCTACTCAGTTTCAGCAATTGATCCTAATTACACCCTCAGAGCCAAGTAAAATAAACCCTTCATCCATATCATAACTTTTCAAATATTTAAATTCATCTGCCAACTTCTACAGGCAAAACCTCCCATTTTACCCAGTTATTCCTCTTGTAGTTTCTAGACATTCCATCATTACATTAATGTGCTATTTAGTTTTTTAACATCTCTCTTAAAAATTAATACATTACAGTTAACATGAAAACTATACTGTGCACATCTTAGGTGCTTTAGGCAAATCAGAAGACACCAGTCACCTTACTCTGTTTCAGAATCATCATGCTTAGCCTTACTTCTTATTGTAAAGTCCTAAAACTACCTAGCACAGTGCCCCTAACACAGTAGGCACTTAATCAATACTTATTGATTGAATGACTGACATGGATTAGCTTTCTGATCAGATGGCAAGTCCTGGAGACCTTTGTATTTAAAAAAAAATGCAAAAAGTTTCAAATTCTATTAACACAGGAAATGTTCCATTTGTGTATGATTGGTGATTAATAAATGCTTTTTCTATTAATGTAAGAAGGAATAAGCCACTATCAGGCCTATTTGTCATTTCACCTCTATCATAAAACTCAAAAAAGAAAAAAAAAAGCAAATCTATTTACCTGAGTATTCTGGATTTCATGAATGACAAAGAATCTATCTATCTATCTACCTAGATATACTTATAGCTATATCTATATCTATAGATCTTTCTATGTATCTATATCTATCTCATGTTTGGATTCTCTAGTAGTGAACTCCCACCCCACAGAAGACTGTCATTTTTCTATATTATGAAATAAACAATTATAACAAAACATGACTATTTCAATATACAAAGAAGACAAAAAAAGCATTACAACTGAAACCAAAAAACTGGTTACTTTTTTTTAAAGGAAACATGATTCATCTAACACAATAATAGGACAATTGCCCTTTCTGTGTCGCCTTCTAAAACTTATTTTGTTTTCAGAATTTGGTGATTTCCAAATAGGCGATTTGACTATACTGAAAAGCTGAACTCTGGACCTTCCTTACCATGCCCCCACTCTTCACACTGAAATTTCATTCCAGGCCTGGAATCCACACATCAGAAACACCTTCCACTCCTCTAAATGATTGGCTCCACTCTGAACCTCTGATTAATGAGGGCACCTGGGTCAGCAAGGCTCAAGCTTTTCTAGGTTGCATTCTGGACCTACCTTTGTCCCTGTTCTCTTCCTTTTATGTGCTATCTTCCCCCATTAGAATATAAGCTCTTTGAGGACAGGAAATACCTTTCTTTCTAATGGCATTTGTATCATCACTCAGTATAGTGCCTAATACACAGTATGTACTTAGTATGTACTTAATAAACACTTGTTGACTTCAAAGATAGGTCAAGTGCCAGACGGAATGACTATTACTCAAGCTAAGTTTGAAGAGATTTGGAACCAGGCTCACCAGAAATTCAGGAATATTTGCAGCATAACAACTCTTCCCAACCATCTCCTTAATTGTCAAGGGTTAATGGTCTGCATTTACCCTTGTCATTCTGAAATATTGTTCTTTAATTTTTGATTGCCCTCATGTCATGCTTTCCCACCTAGATTAGAAGTTTGCTGAAGGCAGAAACTGTCTTTCTCTTCTTTCATATATTTTTCCTGCCTGGTATAAAGTCTTGCCCATAGTAGGTACTCAGGTAATATTTCTTGATTTGGCTTAATCAGATGAAAGTATTGCTCTAGGAAGACAGGCTTTCCAGGAATTAAAAACAATAACTGACATTTCTATAATATTCTAAGTTTTTCTAAGTGCTTTAGATAAATTATTTCACTTGAACCTTATAACAACTCTAATGAGGTACGTGCTACAGGTATTAATTATTCCCATTTTATAGATAAGTAAACAGAGGCTCAGAGAGGTTGTGAGTTGACTTCAGTCAAACAAATAGGAAGAGTCAGAGGTGGGTTTTAAACCCATGTCTTCCTTCCTGATTTAATTCTATCATTCTATCTACTGTGCCATGCTTTATATGTTGGAAAAAGGGCTTAGGAGAGACAGACACTTTGGGGTTGGAGGTATTAGGTGGGGTTGAAGCAGGGATGAGTCTGTGGACAAAGAGTAAACAAGATCTTCACCTTCCTTTCAGTTTTGCTAAGGGCAAGCCCTGAGACTATCCTATTTCTCCAAACATATGCATAAATACAGCTTTAAAAAATTGGGAGCTAACTGCATTATTAAAATCCTGGTTGCAATCTTCTGGGGAAAAAAGTGATTCATAACCTGCTAATAAGAGTTTATATAAGAGAATCTGGAACCTTGTATCTTCTCTGAAGGCTGGAAGCCAGAAGCCCAGGATCTTTCTTCCCCCAAGTTCCCTCCAAACTTAAGTCAGCAGTCTTCCAAAAAGAAAAGTCTTATGCAAGTGAATTTTGAGCCCCTGGTTATAGATTTATATAGTATTTTCAAACCTATTTTCTGCTCAGAACCCTAAGGGGTTAGATAGCATATTATTATTCCCATTTTTAAAAACTGAAAAAAAAAACTACGACTCTGGGAGGTGATCTTATATGTATAGGTAGTATCTAGCTAAGAATTGAAACTGGATCTGTTGTTTTAAAACATAATTAGCCTTTCCATTGTACCACCCTGCCTTTCAAAATTACTATAATAGTTATACCAAGTAAAATCTGCAAAATGGTACTATTATTAACATGTGGGAGTGTGGTGGAGTGGACAGTGATCTGCTCTTGGAACCAGGAAGCCATGTTGAAATCTTGCCTCTGTCACTTTGTTGTATGGCCTTCATCAAGAATCTCTCAAAGGACTTTTCAATTAAGGCTTAGATAGTTGGAACCTGCACCGACAGTGGAAATCTTACCCCAACTCTTTCCAGCTTGTAGAATGTTTGGATCTTTGAAATACAGTTTAAGCCATTTGTGTCCCATGCAGAAGGCAGGCAGGTGGCACAGTGGATAGATAGAATGCCGGCATTGGAGTTAGGAAGATGTACCTTCTGGAGATCAAATCTGGCCTCAGACACTTACTAGCTGTGTGACCCTGAGCAAGTCACTTAACCCTGTTTGCCTCAGTTTCTTCATCCATAAAATGAGCTGGAGAAGGAAATGAAAAAGCACTCTAGTATCTTTGCCAAAAAAAAAAAAAACCCTAAGTGGGGTCGTGAAGAGTTGTATGTGACTGAAAAAAAACAACTAAATAACAACATCCCATGCACAGGAAATAGGGCTGTTATTCTTGGAGCTGTTTTTCATAGGGTAAATTATTCAAAGGCTAATTAGGTCGAATTTAGCCCATTAATTTTCATAATAATAAAGGGAAATGAAATCTCACAAAGGTGAATTAATCAAATTGCATATTGTAACAAAGTAACATTGTTAAAGTAATTCTACTTACAATATATGCACCATCCATTGCCATTTAAAAGAAATTAAATCCACAACATCATTATTTTAATGATAAGCACAAAACAAGTATACTTGAAAAGAGAAACATCCATGGGTGTTCCTTTGCCTGCATTTACCGTGTCACGCAATTGATTCTAGAATTCTTCAGAGAGACCTTGAGAGTGTCCTTGCATCACTTTTTCTGTCCTCCATGTGAGTACTTGCCTGTGTGATTTCTGCACAAAATAGTCTTTTAAGCAAGTGTACGTTTGTCATTCAAATAATGTGGCCAGTCCATCAGAGTGGTGCTCTCTGCAGTAGAATTCGAATGCATAGCAGTTTAGCTCAAAGAGGACCTCAGTGTCTGGTGCCTTATCTTGCAATGTGATCTTCAGAATCTATCTAAGGCAATTCAAATCGAAGTAATTCAGTTTCCTGGCATGGCATTGGTATATTGTTGAGGTTTCACCGGCATACAACAAAAAGGTTAGCACAACAGCTCTGTAGACCTTCAGTCTGGTAGATAGTCTAACACTTATTTTTCACACTTTCCTTTAGAGCTTCCCAAACACTGAACTATCTCTGGCAATGTGTGCATTAACCTTGTCATCTATGTGTATATCCTTGGAAAGTATTACAGCCAAGGCCAGTGAATTTGTCCACAGCATTCAAAATTTCTCCATTTGCTATATGATTCCATATGTGGATCTAGTGGAGAGTCTATGTTTTCTCAGTGTTAATTGTTAGACCAAAATTAGTGCAAGCAGCAGAGAATCAGTCCATACGTTGTTGCTTCTCACCTTCAGAGCTTCCATTGTATCAAGAATATCAGTTCGCTTCTCCTGAATTCAATACCTCTATTAATGGAGAGTAATACAATTCTATTAGGTTTCTTGGATGCAATATCACACTAGCAATTCAGATCACTAACATTCACAGATATCCTGTCTAGGGATACCTCTATATATTTTACACTTGTGAAGTTGATTTTTTATACCCAAGTTTTAGCCTTTACATTTATTTCTATTAAATTTTATCTCATTTATTTTGGTTCAAATTTTAGTCAGTCAGAATCTTGACTCTTCCATGAAGTGTGTTAACTAACCTCTCCAGAAATAATGTGTAATATAAATAACATAACCCTAAGGTTTTATCTCATATCCAGGAAGCTGGCAAAGATTATAAAAGAGGGGAACAATCAGAGTTATAGAGGTTGTTGGGAGATACGTACACCAGTGCATTTTGGGTACACTATTCTAGAAATCAATTTGAAATTATGCAAATAGAGTGGCTAAAATGCCCATCTTCTTTGTACCAGAGAGTTCACTACTAGGCTTCTACCCCAAAGGTGTCCTTAATAAAAACAAAAAAATTAGAACCAAAGTAAATGTTATCTGGAAAATAGCTAAACAAGTCATGGTATGCAAACATAATGAAATATTACTGTGCTGCAAGAAGTATGATGGGAGCGGCTAGGTGGTGCAATGAATAGAGCAGTGGCCCTGGAGTCAGGAGGACCTGAGTTCAAATACGGCCTCAGACTTTAATACAAAACTAACCAGGTGACTCTGGGAACTTAACCCCAATTGCCCTGCCTTCTCCCCCTCCAAAAAGCAAAAAAATAAATGAAGAAATATGATGAAAACAGAGAAGCATGGATTGACAAAAAAGAGAAAGAGAAACAGGAAAAACATTCACCTCACTTCTTTGGTTGTGGCACCTGTCATATATTTCCAGGCCTTTTTTGTTTGTTTGCTTTTTTTTTTAGGGGGGAGGACAGGGCAATTGGGGTTAAGTGACTTGCCCAAGGTCACACAGCCAGTAAGTGTTAAGTATCTGAAACTGGATTTGAACTCAGGTACTCCTGACTCCAGGGCCAGTGCTCTACTCACTGAACCACCTAGCTGGCCCAAGCCTTTTTAATGTATTGATTGGTTTGATTGATTTATTTTCTTCCTCTTTTTTCTTTAAAAAGTATTATTTGCTATATGGCATCATTCTCTGAAAGGGAGAATGGGTAAATGATACTCAGGGAAATTCTATTGATATAAAAATACCCAAAGAAAATAATAAACAATTTATTTTTCAAATTGATAGAGCATGCATTAAAATAGTGTCTCTGAGGACCACATCAACCATTTAGCCTAGGCATCTCTCCCTTTCTTTCTGTCTCTCTGTCTGTCTTTCTTTCTCTTATAACTAATTCATTTAGTAACTAAAGCATCATGAGACGTGTAAGAAATTCCCACCACCAGCAAGAACATAACTTGAAACCTGTTCACTAATTCTTGATCACATCTTCACCAACAGGACTGCAATGTACAGACATTGCCAATAATTGAGACAGGGTCATAGCACTATCCAGAGGTGAAAATACCAAGTTTTGTAGATGGGTCTGGGAGTTTGGAGGCATTCCTTTATATTCTTATTTCTTTTTCATGCATATATTGATGAGTCACAAAATATTTTTTCTCTTTTGGGGAAATGACTAAAGAGGAGCTGGAGCCCAAATTGAAAATATTCTAGTAAGTTGTTTTTGTTTGGTGTTTTATTTTGTTTTTAAAGAATAAATGTGAAAGACTGACTTGAGGGATCAGAAGTTTCAGATCAATTACTTTTCCAAAATTAGAGTTTGATTTAGGGATCTTTCCATACATGCAGATGAATCAGCTTTGAGGGGAAACGGCAGAATATTGGTCTCTGGCATAGCTAAGATTACAAGAACAGCTGGAGTGTTAGTGTTCTTTGGCATTAATTCTGTTATCCATTGGGGAGTGTACTTTCAAGGGTTGTTCATTAGCCACTAATGGGGTGTGGGCTTATTTCAATGCATAAATTAATTCACACCATGATGCATCTATGTCCCCTAATCTAATGAGACCATTTGGTCTAATGATTAAACAGGAAATCATAAGGAGACAGGCTTTCAATGAGGGCTGAACTAAATGAAGTACATAAAAATAGAAATGTGGACTCAAAGTTGGAATGGACCTTAGAGATAGATCATCTAGCCACTGTGTTTTACTGAGAAGGAAACCAAGGCCCATAAAATTGCTAATTTTCTTGCTTCAAGTTGCACAGGACATTGATGGCATAGCTGAGATTTAAACTGAGCTCTATATCCCAATAATCTTTCTACTTCATGATACTATGCACATAAGAGCCAACTTAAATATTTGTTCCAACTCTGAATTGTAGGAAAAGATAGAATTTAAAAATATTTAGAGTAAGACTAGACTTATAGGGGGGCTAGGTGGTGCAGTGAATAGAGCATCAGCCCTTGCAGTCAGGAGGACCTGAGTTCAAGTACGGCCTTAGACACACCACCAAAAAAAATAAAATAAAATAAAATAAAACTTAGCCCTGTGACCTTGGGCAAGTCACTTAACCCCAATTGCCCTACCTTTCTCCCCTCCAAAAAACAGCAAAAAAAAACCCCAATAGCAACAAAATGACTAGATTTATTATCTTTCCTCCCATTTTTTTGTGATCTTAGGTGAACAAAGCTATGGTCAAAATGTGTCATGGGATTTTACTTACTTGATTGAAAGCAAAAAGCATTAGCAACTTTGAGAAAACCTTTATTTCATGCAATTTGAAGTTCGAATTCTAGACTAAAGAAAAAAAACATGACTCCCTGAGTTGGCTGAAGGAATGTTGGCCTGTAGTGTGATGTCAAGTATTCTGGGAAGGCCTCCTATGGCACAAAATAAGTCCTTCACCATGCTAACAGAAGTTTGAAATTCTACAATTAAAACTGTTCCTTAGGCTGAAAGTAAATTGGATGTTTGTTCCCTATGAAAATGCAAAACAAAAACAAAAACAAAAACAAAAACAAAAACAAACAACCAGAGAGGGAACACAAAAAACTTTACTAGTCATCTTATTTCTTGGTATGAATTAAACAGATCATTTCCTTAGAGAATGTTTTGATATGAGGAAAAATGAGAGAGGCTTCATTTAAAGGTCTGGGTTTAATTCCCAGTTCTGTTATTGATTAATGATGTTACCTTTGGCAATTCAGTTAACCTCTCCATGCTTTAGTTTCCCCATTTGTAAAATGAGGAAACTGTTAGTAGGTAATCAGTCACAAAGGCTGTTTATAGTAATAAATTTGGTATCTTGTGGGAGACCAAAGACACAGAGGGAATGGGTCCTAGCTCACAGAATCAGATAAAGGAAGAAAAGGGATGGAAGAAGAAGCCTTCAGATGCTAAAGTCTAACTTTGTCTGCTTCCCAATTTTGCCTAGAAGAAGTCCCCCAAAAACAAAGGTGGATGTTCCTTGAAGAAATAGAAAGTCTCTTCCTATCTCTCTCTGAACCAAATGCACCATCTGCATTTTGTTTACCAGAAGTATTGAGAACAGTGAAGCCCTTGGTCTGATTTTTGTAGCTTGCAGGCTGCAAGGGCAGGGGCTGTGATTTATGCCTTGATTTACCTAATATTCTATGGATTCTTAATGGAATATCAAGATGTCAGAAGAATCAACATGCCAAATAGCAATGGGAAGATGGATGTTTGGTGTAAGTAATAAATAGCATATTGCCACTTGCAACTTGCATGTAAGAAGGGATATGGGATGTGCATCAGCCTTATACATGATCAGAAAAGAGGGGTGCAAGGATAATAGATGTATAGCTTGAGTGTTGCACATCTATCCATGAAAAATGAGGTCTAGAAGAAGGACTCAGCAATGGCAGAATTATGAAAAGTCATAGAAATTAATTGCTTGGGTGGGGGACCACAATTACTCAATCGGCAAACATTTATTAAGCACCTACCCAAGTCTTGGCACTGGGGCTATAAAGCCCCAAAATGTAACAGTTCTTTTCCTCAAGAAGATTACATTCTATCTGAAAAGCACACAGGCAAGCATATATATATATATATATATATGGCAATAATACTAACAATATCTAGCAGTTATATCTCTTTAAGGTTTAAAAAGTGCTTTTCAAATATTATCTCATTTGATCCTCACAACAACTCTATGATAGGTGCTGTAATTATCCCAATTTTAGAGTTGAGGGAACTGAGGCAGACTGAGAGGCAGTTAAGTGGGTTGCCCAAGATTACACAGCTGCTAAGTGTCTGAAGCTATATTTGAACTCAATTCTTCCTGCCTCCAGGTCCAGCTTTGTATGCACTAGTCATTCTGGAGGAGTTTCCAGCTAACTAGTCATTCTGGAGGAGTATTCACACCAGGGACATAATATATCCATAAGACTATGGACATTTCCATGAGCACTTCAGGGATATTAATGCACCAATTCACTTTTGTTACATTTCTGTGATTTTAATTTTCTTCTCTCCTGAATTGTGAATTTCCCCAAATGGCACTGGTCCCTTTCCTTTCTTCTCATCTCTTCTGTTATTTACTTCTTCTCTTCTACTTTGCTTTAAGAACTAAAGCCTTACGGAGAGGAAGGACTGGAAAATGAAAGATGTAAAGTGTGTTTAAATCAGGGAATGATGTAGGCACTGTTGGTGGATGGCAACAATTTTCATTTATCTCTCCTAGCCCTCATTTCTCCAAGAATTTAACACTATAAAAAACAGCAAAGTATTTGGGTGTCATAGAAATGAAAATAATAAGAATTCTAGCTGTTTGAATTCACCTAATCTTTCTCTTCCAATAGATTATCTATTCCCTAGCCATCTACCCTCCTTCCTGGGGAAGAAGAAAGGAAGTACTTTTTTCCCTTCTGCCTTATGTCCATATGTGGAAATTACTGTATTTGAAACTTTCCAGTCTAGAAAATTCCAGTTTCCTTACTTATTGGTGACTACCTGCCTGTCATTTCAGAGCTGGGAAGCCATTCAGAACCTCCTGAGTAGGACCTCTCATTTTCCTTTAAAAAAACAAAACTTAGCTGCCATGACTCCTGAATTGAAACAGGTGACCTGACCTTCAGACTGTCTCAGTTGCCCTGACACTTAGACTAAGGAGTCCTAAAACTATCATGAACTCCCTCCTCCTTCCATGATGTTAAGACTATCAAACCTGAGTTCTCTGGTTGTGGGTGCTGCCCATACCTTTGTATGGTCCTTTGTATTGTTGTACTAGCCCTGCTTCTTGCGTGAAAGGCATTATGCATTACCCAAGTTCAGAGGTAATTACCCACGTTCAGAGGTATTCGTTCCAGAACCAGCATGAAGGGCTCATTGACTGTCTGACCTTTCTTGTCTGCACCTCCTGCTCCTTTGGCTGAGTCATTCAGCCTCCCTCCTCAGGTTTTTCATAAGACTTGCCAAACAAAATGGTTATCACTTTCAGCATTTACTAGCTTGTCTCTCAGCTACATGGCATAGTACATAGACTGTTGGTCATGGAGCTGGGAAAACCTAAGTTTGAATCCTTCCTCAGAAACTTACAAATTCTGGGACCCTGAGGAAACCATTTAACTGCACTGTGCCCTGCTTTCCTCCTCTATACAATAAGGGCGTTGAATCTTATGGCCTTTAACATCTCTTCCACTATGATTCCATGGATTCTGTGAATCCCCTTTTAGTCTGGGCATCAGCCCAAACACTAGACTTAATTTATTTTAATAAACCAAGGATACAAAGCCAATTTAAGGAATTTTACTATTTTTTATGTTCTGTATCGTTGTGTTGTTATCCCTAACTTCTACAGGCCAGTTAAGGGGCTAGTGGCAAGGCCGGACATCTACCTTCCGTGGAAAAGTCCATGGTGCTGGCAGCCTGTTTGCCTGAATGGCTTTAAAGTCAAGCAGTGAGGGGAGGGGCAGTATGGCTAGACTTGGCATTTCCCTGGGAGGCAACATTAGAAGCACTGACTGGAAATTGCAAAGGGGCAAATGGGTTTTAAAAATGAAAAATTTCCTAACAGAGCTATTAAAAATGGAATAAGCTGGCCCTGGAGGTAGAGAAATTTCACAAAAAGGCTGATTGACAAATTGTTGTATTTCTCTTTCTGTTAAGAGGCACTTTCCTTTTTGTTTTTGGGCCTGCTTAGTTCCAAGTAAGAAATTCAAGGCTGAAATGATCGAGTTCATCCTGGAATGACCTCTTGTTGGTCACTGGGCAAGGATCTAATCTTTAGAGTACCAATGATCTAATTTAGAGTACCAAGGATCTAATCTTTAGAGTACCAATGGTCAAATTAAAATATATTGATGATCTCAGAACTGTAGGAAAGTTGCTTGGGGGTACTAAGGGAATTTAGTCACTGTTCCAAGGGATAGACTATCTAAGGGAAAGAGAAGTCTATCTTTTAGACAGAAGAAGAAAAAGGAAAGCCTTTCCTAGCAACTTCTGTTGTCTTTCCTGATACTCTGTCATGGTCCCTGCAGAAGCAGAGGGGGAACACACAAACTCAGGGGGCAATTTTATTTGTCCTTTTTAATCAGTCACCATCGTACATATATATGTATCTATCAGTGTAAATGTATATATACTGTATATGTTTATGCATTATGTATATATACATATAGATAGAATTTTACATGAATATGCACGAGTATGTATATTTCTATATCTATGATATATGTATTTGTCCCCTTTTTTTTTTTTTTTTAAATTTTTGGATTCCTTGAGATTGAAAATTTGTTTAAATTTTTTGGATTTTTTTTTTTTTTGTCTAATTGGTTTTGCTGAATTTTTTCTCTTTTACTTTTTAAAAATTCTCTATTAAAATGGATGGCTCTGTGGAAGGGGGTAAAGGCAAAACCTAGAGACAATGAAAAACACAACATAACAATAAAACCTATTTTAGAAAACAAAAAAAATATACATCCATCTTCTGGAGCCTAGATGAGTGGTGCTAAGTCTACCCTCCTTGTTTCTCTGAATAACATTCCTTTGGGGAAACCTCTTGTTTGAATTTAGCTTTTCTTGCATGGGGAACAGCTGTGTCTAAGGGGTAGCAGATCCTTTTATGATTATAGAGATAAATAAGCACTGAGGTTGAAATGCTAGCCAGTGTCCACTTCATATTTCATTAATTTCTCAGATTTTACTTGTGGGCTTAGAAAAATTTCTTTCACACTCTAAGTGCTCAATAAATGTTTGGTGAATTTAATTGTTTACATAGCAGTAAAATATATGTTACCCTATGGATTTTAAACTTTTTTCCTGGTTTTATAGCCTCTTTACTTTTTGGGATCTGTTGAAATCTTGTCTGTCCATGATTTCTATACCAAGGCATCAATTAGCTCAATAGAGGCATTATTAAAATTTTAACAGAAGTTTAATTAACAGATGTCCAGGAAAGAACTTTCAATACTAATTAAATTCTTTGATCTGAATTTTAATTTAAAAAATAGATCAAATCACAAACCTAGATTAAGTCTACTTCTATCATGAGTCTTTAAGCTTTCCAATTAGAAAAAAAAAAAGTTGCTCACAGTTATGTAATGCAGTGGAAAGATTGCTAGATATGGAACCTGATGACCTGAGTTTGGATCCAAGCTTTGCCATTTACCTGTGTGACCCCGAGCAAGTCACTTCTCTGGGCCTCAGTTGCCACATTTTTAGGTAATTCTACTTGAAGTTGCCTAGGAGATATAAGCACTGGATACATACACTTGTGTGTCAAGGGAAGAATCACACAATGATACAATTCCTACCCTTCCAAAGACTTGCCCTGATGTTATAACTGATTGAGACCAAACTTTGACATTATATATCCCATCCTAAAGGAAGAGATAGGGCAGAAGCCACATGAGAAGAGAAAGTGTATTCAGAGTGTGCACAAGGGAGCAGGTAGGGGTCCATAGTTATACCAGGTACTGAGAGGTGCACCCTGGAAAACTATGTAGGGAAGACACCAAACATGAAATCTTCCTCCTTAGACTCCAGGAGAAGGATGCTGTGAGAATACTACGCACAAGAAAGAGAGAGTAGACACTATTATTGGAATGATTTGGGCTTTTGAGATCAGAGTTAGTAAATCTCTCCTCCCCTCCACTTTCTCTGTGTTTAATCTGAGAGGACATGTTCTCATTCACAAAAACATTATTTGTTTCTTTAAAATTTGTTTGTCTTTGAATGTTACCTGGTACATAGTCAGCATTTAATTATTTTTTTTCTTCCCATTTGCCTACCTATTCACTTTGTCTTTAAAGACAGTTTTAAGATAAACAGGACTAAACCATTGTATTTCCAAGCTATCTGTCTTTTATTGAGTGGGATTACATATGTAAAGTACTTTGTAAACTTTAAAGTGCTACATAAATGCCAGCTATTATTATTATTATGATTCACATTTGGTAGGGAGAAATAATTGGGAAATATATATTTAGAGGTATAGGAAGCATTTCTTCTTTTTCTTCCTTTTCCTCCTCTTCCTGTCTTCCTCTATCTCTTCCTTCTCCTTCCAAATCCTCAAGCAGGAAGGAAAGAGATTTCACAACTCACACCCTTTTACCAGAGCAGTTCTTGACTGAGGGCTCAATAATTCATTTTTACAGCATCCAAGAGCAAAGAGAAAAATTTAAACCCAGATCCTTCTAAACTAATGAGTGGACAAAATTTTAACTGAAGGAGACTGGTGAGCTAACTGGAGTTGGGAAGCAGAACTTAGCTGCTTCCCTTTCCTTTATTTTCATGGTTTGAAAGTTACTCAGTTGGGGCAGCCAGGTAGCACAGCGAGTAAGAGCACTGGCCCCAGTGTCGGGATGACCTGGGGATCGAATCCCAGGCTCAGACAATTAGCACCCACCCAGAAATAACTATCCGTGTAACCTTGAGCAAGTTACTTAACCCCGATTGCTTTAAAAATTTAAAAAAAAAGTTACTCAGTCCTCTAAGAATCAGGATCCATTAAATAACTAGAGAGAAAAATCACACCTGAAGGGAGGAGTCAAGTTGTGACTTAGAAAAAGTAGATTGATCCACATAAGATTAGGGACAAATAATAGAGTGACAACCTTAGCATAATCATTAATCACTATGCGCAATTCGTTCATTCAACCAATAAACATTTATATGCAAGAGAAGGGATTTGGAATAGATGACCTTTAAGGTCCCTTCCAGTTCTAAATATATGATTCTATGAATTTTCTATTTCCCTAAGGCTTATTATTGGGAATAGAGGAACACAAGAAAGTATAAAGGAAGCAATAACAATGAATTCATTCAGTGGAGTAAAAGAAATATCATCCTCATACCCTGCAAGGAATTCTAGAAGACTTAGAAGAAAGGGGCATGATGGTGGCTTCAGAGAAGAGGGAGGGGAGCTGTCTCCACTGGCCAGAGAGATGGATAATCAATCTCTAGTCTAGTGCCTAACATTCTAGGGTTTTAATGTTTAGGTGTAGTAGAGGGTAAGCTTTCTAGAAAAAAATTTCCTTTCGAATTCTACTAGTTGAAATCAAGATTTCAGATGACTAATGTTGAAGTATACCATTAAGAGAGAGATTTTGAGATGTGGCCAAATAATATCAATAATAATACAAGGTATCATAATGCCTTATATTTGCATAGCATTTGCACAGCAAATGTGGAACATTTTAGAGTTTATACGTTTTCATATTAGTATGTCATCTGATCCTCACAATATCATTGTGAGATGTGTAAGGAAGGAACTTTGAGTTCATTTCCTGATTACTAAGACTCAGAATGAGAGGCATTGTGATTGTTCTAAGATCATACAGCTAGTAAATAATGAAAGTCAGACTCAAATCCAGGTTTTCTTATACCAAATCAAGTTTCCCTTGGTTACATTGTGAAAGTAGTATCACCATCATATATTTAAGAATTGGAAGGGACATCAGGTCATCTAATCTCACTTCCTCATTATATAGATGAAAATATTGAGGACTTTGGAGATTAAGGAGCTTGCTCAAGGTGACCCTAAGTGTTAGGTTTACTTTTTGTTTACTACTTCTCAATAGGTGAGCTGCAGTTAGCCTGTAGGTATACATTTTTGTTTAAATACTAAATCTGTTTTGTTTTGTTTTTTTTGGTCACTATCCCTTCCCAATGACCCCTCTCCCTTTTATTCTTCCAGGCTCAGGCTAAATTGTCAACATCTGAAAGATTAATCTCCTTTGAATCCTGATAATTCACAGCTGTGCTGAATGAGCCAATGAAGGGCAGAGTCTTTGTTACATATTCTGGGAGGTTGGCATTTTGCTTTGGAGGGTTTGCTTATGAGAAGGACCTTTTGATTCCCTGAATGGGACTCTGAGTAGCCAGTTTTTTTTTTTTTAAGAGCCTCCCTCCCCCCCACCTCCCCAACTACTGAGAGCTTTGCATTCTCCCAATCTGGTGGTATATGTAGGTGATTGTATTTGTTTAGACAATAGGAGCCCTGTTGAATATCTGTGCTATTTTCTCTGTATTTTCTTCTTATCTGTCTGTTAATTCAAATAAGATCATTTATCCCTTTAAAGTTGTCTTTCCTTTAGAAAAGCAGATCAAAGAACCTGTGCTAGCAGCCCACCCTGTGTGCTACTATGGTTGCGAATACAGCAGAGTACAGCAAAATGATGATTTCCTGTCCAAAACACCAAAACCTGCTCTTATACGCCATGGTTTTAACCAGTTGTTTACTCCCCAAGCTTACTTCTCTTTTTTTTGAGACACTTCCTTCCAGTCAGTCACAGAAATGACATTAAAATGAATGCATAGATATACACATATATACACATAGTATACATACATGCCTAAAGGGTTCCAAAATTCTTATTGCAATTTTTGTCTATCATAGGTTATTGAGAAAGCTTAAAACTGCACTAAAACATTGGGAACTGTGTGCATATATATGCATGTATGGTTCTTTGTTTATGATGTGTACATGACTATGAAATCTTCAATTTCTTGATGATGTCTTCAAAGTCCTAGCATTACTTTCTATGTTCATTCTAACAATCAACAGGCATTTACTTAGCACTGTGAGCCAGGTACTATGATAAGTACTGGAGATACATAGGCAAAAACATGATCCCTGACTTCACATTCTGATTGTGAAAGAAAATGTAAATAATTATATACATGCAAGATAGACAGACAGATGGATAGATATCTAGAAAAACAAATTCCCATACCAAAATATGTGACTCTATACTTTTTTACATTCTGTCTTTCATGATTGAATTTCTCTCTCTGTCTCTCTCTGTCTCTCTGTCTCTCTGTCTGTCTCTCTGTCTCTGTCTCTGTCTCTGTCTCTGTCTCTGTCTCTCTCTCTCTCTGTCTCTCTCTCTGTCTCTCTCTCTCTCTCTGTGTCTCTTTCTCTCTGTCTCTGTCTCTCTCTCTCTCTCTCTGTCTCTCTCTGTCTCTCTGTCTCTCTCTCTCTGTCTCTCTGTCTCTGTCTCTCTCTCTGTCTCTGTCTCTCTCTCTGTCTCTCTCTCTGTCTCTCTCTCTGTCTCTCTCTCTCTCTTTTTCTCTCTCCTTCTATTTCTGTCTCTCTGTCTGTCTGAATTCTAATTTCTCTAGGTTTCTCCAATATTCATCTCATATCCATAGGATGCCTTTCCCAGAATCTCTCCCACTCTTTCAGGCCTTTCCCTTTGAGATTATTTTCTAATTCTACTCTGTATATCATGTATACACACAATTGGTGGCATGTTTTCCCCCATCAGAATGAAGTTTTTCAAAACTAGGGAACATGTTTGTTTTTTTTAATCCTCATCCCTTAGCACAGTGCCTAGAATATAGTAAGTGCTTAATAAATATCTACTGATTCATTTGATCATTACAGTTTTTTGAATAGACTTTTTAGAGATTCAATAGTATATAGTTAATTGTCTCTAGTTGGGACAAATTAAAACCGCTCTTAAGCACAGTATCTTTATCTAGAGAACTAGCAGCATATGCCATGGCCATAGTTGAGATGAAGTGACAACCTCTATTTTATATAGTTTCAAACAAGGATTGAAACCGTCAGATTCAGGTAATCTATGTTTCCCACTGTCCTTGGTGTGGCAGAGGTTATATCAGACAACAGTAACCCAAGTGAGCATTCTTTAAGATTGGGTCAAATGACCCAACTTTTGCTTCTTGACAGCACTTCCAGCTGCCTGCTGTCTGTCAGTGACTACATTATCTAGCTAATGAAGAAAGACAATGAACAGAGGCAGCAAGAAACTAGAATGTCCTATAGTCACCATCCCAGCTCAGCAGAACTCTTACAGTGAGAGCCTGGCTAGGCAGCTGTTATCTGTCTCCATGATCACCGAATTTTGTAATAAGCGGTACTAGAGAGAATGACGGGGAAATGTCACCTCTCATAATGAGCATTAAACTTCTGGCGGCATCTCTGTTTACACTTATTAAATACCTAATCTATCTCAGACACTAAACTAAATGCTAAGGATACAGAGACAAAAATGAAACAGCTCCTGTCCTCAAGGAGATTATTATTAGGACTGGTGGTAAATGTACAAATAATAAGAAATATGATTATGTATACATCTATGTATATACATATATATGCATATCATATGAAACTCAGTCAACAAATATTTGATGAGCACCTACTATGTGTCAGATATTGTGTTAGGAATACAGAGACAAAAATAAAATAGCCTCTACCCCCAAGGAGCTTATATTCTATTGGGGTGGTGGTAAATATACACATGTAAACAAATATGATATTATATGTACACAATACATATGTGTATATCTATATATCATGCAAAAGTCAGTCAATAAACATTTAATGAGTACCTACTATGTTCCAGGCACTGTGCTACTGTGCTGGAAATAATTTTAGGGGATAGTGTCTCTAAAGTTTCTGCTAACTCTGATATTCTGCCTTCTAAAGTCCCTCACTAGCTACATTTTTTTCCTATTATTCTCTCACTGGTTAAATGATTTCAAGATATAACCCCATTTGGACAGAACTCTGAAAACTCAAGCATTCCTTTAGAGGAGGATCTTTCTGAGTTCAAATCTGACCTTAGATACTTACTAGCTATGTGACCTTGGACAAGTCTCTCCCCCCTCTTTCCCTCCCTCCCTCTCCCCCTCCATATGCACATTCACTCACATACACACAAAGAGGGATGAGCTAGACAGAAATTTAAGATCTGAAACTTATTAATAAATTTAATTGGGCAAATAATGAAAAAAGTTCTGCTTGTTGCTTAGAGTTCTAAGAAAGGAAGAGAAAGAAATATAGTTCCACATCAATATATCTCTAGAATGCTAGAAAGAAATGTTTTTGCAGTTGTCACTTCAAGGTGAGCTTGGTCACAGGTGTCAAATACGTGTCTGGTGGGTGGTATGCAGTCTACAACTCTCCTAAGCATGGCCAAAGAAGATTAAGATATAACTGGGGGGCAGCCAGGTGGCACAGTGAGTAAGAGCACTGGCCCTGGAGTCGGGAGACCCGGGATCGGTTCTGGCCTCAGATACTTAACAACCACACAAAATAACTGGCCATGTAACCTTGAGCAAGTTACTTAACCCCAATTACTTAAAAAAAAAAAGATATAATTGGGAATTATTTAACAAAATAAATACAAATAAAACATAGTTAATGTTAATATGTGTTTTTAAAGTCACTATATGGCACCCTGTATGGCTTAGTGCCCCTGCTTTATTTTGCATTCAACAATAATGACCTTGGCTGTGTCTATATATCTTTCTTTTTTTGCTTTTTTTTTTTTTGGAGGGCAATTAAGTGTCTGAGGCCGGACTTGAACCCAGGTCCTCCTGACTCCAGGGCCAGTGCTCTACTCACTGCGCCACCTAGCCGCCCCATCTATGTATCTTTCTGCCTTGAATATTTCATTCAGTGGAAAAACAAACAAAAAACAAAAAAAGAGAAACACCACTATCTATCATTCCAAGTTTTAAAAAAAGACAAAGAAAATCTTATTTGATTGATTTTGACTGACTCCATTGTAAAAATAGTCTAATCAAAGTTTCTTTCCCTCTGAGTCTATGTGTACATTGTAGAAACAGCCTCCCACTTTCTTTCCTCAGTTGAAATTTAAGAAATTATGTGCATAGGCACTGACAGGTTATTGAACTTGATGCTAGTTCCACATTTTGAGAGCTCTTGTACATGTGTTTTGATTTTGTTTTAGGATTTTAATAAAAAACAAAACAAAACCAAGATATATGCATGAAACTCATTTTATCACCTTATTTCTATCAGTTTTTGAAATTGAAAGTTGTCTCTTAAAGCGTTTATATACTAATGAAAAACACAGATTTGCAGCCTCTGTTCTAAACCTCAACTGTCAGACAAATTAAATTGAAATTCAGATAGCTTGATTCAACAATGGAGCCTATCTAGGGAATACTAATCTCATTGAATCACTAAATGTCATGGTTATAAGGACCCTTACAGACCTACCTTTATGGGAATCTCTTCTAAAACATCTCCAGGTCATCATCCATCCTTTGACTAAAGGCCATTGGCTGTTCCTAAATACTAACAAGGGCAGCTAAGTGGGTCATTGGATAGAGTGCCAGGCCTGAAGTCAGGAAGATTTCATCAGTTTAAATCTGACCTCAGATGCTTAGTGGATGTGTGACCCTAGGCAAGTCACTTCACCCTGTAAATTTCCTTGATTTCAATTTCCTCATCTTTAAAATGAGCTAGAGAAGGAAATGGCAAATCACTCCAGTATCTTTGACAGGAAAACCCCCAATAGGGTCACAGAAAGTCAGATATGACTGAAAAACTTCTTGACAACAAAATACCTAATAACTTCCTTGGAAAAACCTGGGTTTTCCACAATGGATTTTTGCATTAAGAGTTCTGCAGAAGAGAGTTGCTGAAAGAAGCTTTTTAAAATGACAGACTCTTCTGTCCTATCCTGGAACTTTCCTACTGTTTTTAGCTACACTTAGCTGGCACTAATTATATGCTGATACCTATGAGGCAGAGGAAGGTACTTTCCTCTTGAGACCTATATCAATCCTGCTAGAGATATCCATTTCAGAGGACACCTCCAGAACAGAAAGATAAGCTAAATTAAAAAGGTAGTGGCTGCTAGGGTCTGGAGTGTGGAGACCCCAGGAGGAATGGTGAAATGATATGACCAGTACTCATAAAGTAAGTCAGGGATGACCTTGGGACAAAGTTAGAGAGTAATCTTGGCAGGGAGGGGTTGGACCTGAAGTCCCTGGCTTGCCATAAGGAGTTTAGGGAAACAGAATCATTACTTGCTATTTGTAATAATGTAACCCTTGGGAGCGGTTTAGTGAAAGACTAAAGCAAAATGTGGGAGCAAGAGGATGGGAGGCAGCCAGGCTCCTCACATACTCCTGAAGTTACATCAAAGAGGAGAAAAATCTTTAAAAACATGCAAGAAAATAAAAATCCTTCCAAACAAAAAAAAATGAGCAAAACAAAGAAGAATGAAAACACATTTAAGTATGTTAATTATAAAGCAACTGAAACTACTAGAATATTAAAAGTAATGAAGATGAAAGAAATAACCTCAATTTATCTTCAAAGATGTCGTGATGTTAATGAAATCTGAAGATCTTCCATGCCCCTTTGTATTGACACGTAAGCAGGTACTTAGCACCTTGTTTCAAGTTAACACCTTGTTTAAGCTATTTAATTAACACAGAAGTAGTTAAGACCTTGGGAGGAAGTTGCTGATGTAAGAGGAAGGGGCAGAACAGGGAGGAGCTATACCATATAGAGGGAAGAACACATCCTGGACAGACAGAATTTCCTGGGGCAAGCATCCTGGAGTCAGGACAGCTGCTGCCTGGGAGAGAAAGAATTTCTCTCAGCCAGCATCTGGAGGCTGACCTGCTACTACTGAAGACTGAACTGAGAATTGAGAACTGAGAACTGACACAGAACTTGGACTTGTGGTGGCAAGATTTTCAAGGACTGGCTGGAGCTGCCAAAGACTGAGGAAGCATGACTGTGGTGCCAGTATTTTATACAAATATCATTGTGGCTTTGTTAATGTGTATGAATGTTCTTGTGGTTTTGTTAAGCCTTGTCTTTCCAGGAACAGAGACTGTGAAGGATTTGAGATGGACTGGACACTGTGAGCTTCAATGGGGAGCAGGAACTGCACACAGACCTGTCAAGGAGCTGGGAGCTATTTGCCTTTCAACTCAGGTGGCAGTTGGTTAGATATGTGTGGGAGCTGGGACCATGGAAAAGGAACCATGGAAGATGAAAGCCTGCCCCAAGTCAAGATGAAAAGACCTCTCTGTGGGTACTGAGTAGTGACTGATGAAATTGACTGAATAGTGACTGAGGAAATTGTCTGACTAGTGACTGATGAAATTACAATTTACTTGTGACCTCTGGGTGTATGGCTTTTGTACTTTCCACTACCCCTTAAGAGGGTACTGAGTAGTGACTGTTGAAGTTGTAACTTAATTGCACCCCATGGGTGGATAACTTTGACTTTTGTACTCCGTGACCAATGATTGAATGATTGAGTTACTAAATGATTGTACTTTTTTGAAAACTATATGACCACTTTGATGAAAACTATGTGGCCATTTTAGTGATAAGTTGTTGAGTTGTGACATGGTGAATACCGTGTTTTGATTTTCTCTGATAAGTTGTAACATTGTGAATGTTGTACCTTGATTTTCTGTGAATGTTTTGCTCTAATTTGTTATTTTATAAATAGAGAGTTTACTATACTATATAATAAGAATCTTGAAAGTTGTTCACAGCAGCAGTCCTCTGGAAAGCTGCTTGGTACATGGCTTTTCAGATGTCTTCAAACAAATAAATGTCACATTTGAAGAAGTTAAAGCAAGAATTAGCCCTGGGAAGAGAATTATAGGAGAAATTGAAGAAGAAGTTGAATGAAGTTTTAAAAAATCGTAGAGGGAAATAAAACTTGAATTTAAAGGCAAGAGTCATTCATTTTAAGGAAGTCTTCCAACAAACCCCCCTTCTAGCTAAAAAAAAAAGAGCAATAGTAAGTATTTAAAATAATTCCTATTTCTTAAGTCAAGATTAATTACTTGCTAACAGAATGTGAGGTTTCTCAAAGTCCTGTTTTCATTAAATCACTAAAGGTTTCAGGAGAACATTTCAGATTAACAGGAAAAATAAAATGAAGACAAAGGAATAAGATTATGCCAAAAAGAAGTTCCTATCATAAAAGAGGGAAATGTTAATTAATGACATTTATATAATTTTAATGAGCAGTTCAGTGATGCAATAGATAAAGTGAAGGGCCTAGAGACAGAAAGACTTGAGTTCGAATGTGGTCTGACACATACCACCTGTGTGACCCTGAGCAAGTCACTTAGCCCTGTTTGCCTCAGTTTTCTCACCCGTAAAATGAACTCAAGAATGAAATGGCAAACAACTCCAATATTTTTGACAAGAATATTTTAAATGGGGTTGTGAAGAGTCAGACTTGACTGAAATGATTGAACAACAAAAACAAACACTATAAAAGAGAGGAGATTTATTTAAGATTGTTTTCTTAAGTTAAACTTACTAATAAAATAAGAACACAATCTCCCTTAAAATAAAGTTATTGAAGAAGTGAGAAATCTTTTTTTTTTCAGGCTCATGACATCATTTATTTTTTTAAGTTATTTATTTACTCTAAATTTACAATATTCAGTTCCACAATCCCCTGAGTTTCAAATTTTCTCCCCCTCTGTCTCCTCCCCTTTCCCCCCAATGGAGGCATGCAATCAAATATAGGATCCACAAATATCTTCACATTAAATATTAGTCAGGTTGTAAAGAAGGATCATAACCAGTGGAGTGAGCAATGAAAAAGAAGAGACAAAACAAAACACAAAAGAGAGAGAGAGAGTGAGAGAGAGTAGTTTGCTTCAGTCTGAATTCAGACCCTGTAGTTGTTTCTCTGGATGTGGACATCTCTTTCCATCATGAGTATTTTGCATTGCTGAGAGGAGCCCAGTCTATCAAAATTAGTCATCACACAACTGTGTATAAATTTCTCCTGGTTCTGCTCTTCTCCCTCAACATCAGTTTATATAAATCTCTCCAGGTTATTATGAAGTCCATCTGCTCCTCATTTCTTATAGCACAATAGTATTCTGTTACATTAGTATACCACAACTTGTTTAGTCATTCCCCAATTGATGGGCATCCCCTTGATTTCCAATTCTTTGCCACCACAAAAAGAGCTGCTATAAATATTTTGCACATATGGGTCTTTTTCTCTCTTCTATGATCTTTTTGGGATACAACCCTAGAAGTGGTATTGCTGGATCAAAGCATATTCACTTATTTATAGCCCTTTGGGAATAGTTTCAGATTGCTTTCTAGAATGGTTGAATCAGTTCACAACTCCACCAACAATGCATTAGCGTTCCAATTTTTCCACATCCTCTCCAGCATTTATCATTTTCCTGTTTTGTCATCTTAGCCAAGCTCACCTGTGAGATGTGGTACCTAGGAGTTGTCTTGATTTGCATAAGAATTGAGAAATCTTGTATACCTAATTGTAGGTATAAATGGACTAATCTCTTAACAATATGAGAAGCTGACATCAAAGAACCCAATGAGAAGTAAAAGTGACATTGTTTGAAAAAGATCAATGCAGACACATAGAGAACATTCCAAACAATTTATGTATTTCAAATAAGTATACAAAAGATGGAAGCATAATCAGGTAAAGGAAGATCTGTATGAAAGCACACCATTGTTTTATAAAAATAGTGCTGAAAATGGCAAAAGTTAGAATAAATTGAGTCTGTGGAAAGAAGCAAAATAAAACAAAAAGGAAAATAGGTGTGGGGTCAATGGCATGATAATAACTGGAAACACAGAGAGCAAAGTGGCTCCATTCTGTTTTCTTATCAAAGGATGATGACCTTGACATTAAAAATGATGGAATATGACTGTCAGGGGATAGAAATGACTAACGGGGAGTTGATACCCAAATTATGTAAGGAGACAGTAAGAAAACCTATCTATCTTTGATAGATTCAAGTTGACCTGACCCAGATGAACTATATCCATAAATTCTGAGAGGACAGGCAGATGTTGTTGCTGAGTCACTGTCAGAGATATCTGAAAGGTCATGGAAAATGAGAGATGCGCCATAAGATTGGAGAAGGGAAAGTATGGTGCTAATTTAAAGAAAAAAAGAAAGGAAAGAGAACAGAGTCTGCAAACTACAAATAGTGAGCTTGGTTTCTATTTCATTGACAATTTCTTGAAAGATGCTGCCTAGGTCCTCCTTTTGATTATGGCTTTCAGGTCATCCAATGATTTTTGATATTTTGTCTTCTTTTCCAGGTCAGCTGTTTTTCCTATGAGAAATTACATTTTCTTCCATTTTTAAAATCTTGTAAAGATGAAAACTAAAAATATTCTTAACATGTACCTGGGGAAAAAATAAAATGCTATTTCAAATTAAAAAAAAAAAGATGGTGAACATCTTGAGAGGTGGTGATCTCAAAGAGGCAGTATGGTTTTTTTAAGAACAGATGATGGGGTGGTTAGGTGGCTCAGGGAATAGAGCACTGGCCCTGGAGTCAGGAGGATCTGAGTTCAAATGTGGCCTCACACACTTAACACTTACTAGCCATGTGACCTTGGGCAAGTCACTTAATTCCAATTGCCTTGCCGTCCCCCCTCCAAAAAGCACACACAAAAAAGAACAGATCATACCAGATTAACCTCATTCCTGTTTTTGGAAGGATTATTAAGCTAGTAGACAAGGGAAATTCCTTTGACATGGTTTACCTGGATTTTAGCAAAGCTTATGGAGATATGTGGAGATAATTGAATCATATGGATTTAGAAGTAGATGGAGGAAGCCCTGAAGAGAAGCTGACAGTTAAATGTACACTTGGAAAGAATTCTCCATTAAAACATCCCAGGGATCTGTACATGGCCTTGTGCCTGTTTAACATTTTTTTATCAGTGACTTTGATAAATACATAAATGGTATTCTTATTTAATTTCCAGACAGTGCAAAGCTTAGAGAGAGAGCTAACACAGAGATTGAGCGTCAGGATCTAAAAGAATCTTGACAGGCTAGAACTTGGGGCTGAATTTAATAAGATGAAATTCAAGAGGGATCAATGCAAAGTGTTGCACTTGGTAACAAAAAATCACCAACTTTGTAAACATCAGACAGGGAGACAACAGTTCTAGGAGGAAAAAAGCTTCAGGACCTTTTGTGGACAGTAATCTTGAGAGGAGTAGGAAGTGTGATGTAGTAGCCAAAAAACCAAATCTATGGTGATCTCAGCTCACGTGGAGGAGGACCACTTCCAGGAAGAGAGAGGTGATAACCCAATGACCTCTGCCCTTTGCAGACCTCACCCTAGATATTGTGTTCTGTGCGGGACACCATAGATTGAAGATAGTGATAATCATGAGATTTGTGCAGAGGAAGGCAAGCAGTGTAGAGAAGGATCTGGCGTCCAATAAAGTAACAGGAGTGGATGAAGGAGCAGGGTATCCTGAGAGAATCTTGAGGAACAAACACGTCAAGGGGAATATGGTAGTCGTCTGCAAATATCCAAAGGACCATCATGGAAATCAGAGATTAATCTTGTTTCATGTGGTTTCATAAAGCAGAACGACGAGTGAAGGGTGGAAGCTGCAAAGAGTTGAACAGATTTCAAGGTCGAGGTCAAACAGTGTGTCCTGTCTGGCCAGAAGAGGCTTTTCCAGCCAGAACCAGAAGTGAATTTTGTTTTACTTCTGTGGTGCTGACAGTGAGGAAAACAGATAACACCCCTTCCCTGTTTCAGAGGTTACTTAATCTTTTATTTCACCTTAATTTTAGGAAACATCTGACAGTATAGTTTAATGCAGAGAATGCTAGATTTTGAAGCAGAGGACATGTGCTTAAACCCCAGCTCTGCTGTCTCCTACGTATTTAGTTTCTCTGGGCCTCAGTTTCCCATTTTTAATAATAAGAAGATTGTACTAGAGGACCTCCACAATCTCTTCTAGCTCCAAACCTATCATCTTATCATGGCCAATATGCATAGAGGGCACCACTAGATTTTTGTATTAAATAATCCCAATTTTTAGATTAGAGCACTTGACTTATTACCCCTCCGCCAACTCTAATTTGGATGTCTTATCTATTTTTATAAGTTAATTGTCATTTTGTAAGGAAATGGATGGAAAAAAAACCATGTCAATTAATCAATTGGAAAAAGTCAGAGAAACACATTCAGATTCTAAAATGCCAACCAGAGTCTGTGACCCAGATGGAAATAAACTAAAATCTCAAGGGTGGGGAAGAACAAATGACTTTCTGGGTAGTCCTACTTTTCACTTAAATGACTGGCAATTACTGCTAATGACTGCCATTTCGGGAATGGTTTCCAGGACCTGTAAAGTCTCTCATGGGATGTAGTGATCAACTCTCCCTACCTCACCCGTGCTTCACAAACTAGTCCTTAAGAAACCAGAGACTTTACAAGGCATGCTGCATAATCATGATGGCTAGACCAAGGTATGGTCATTTGAGCTGCAGCTACTTTGTCCTATGTAACCTCTTATTGCCTGCTGTATGCTTTTGAGGAGGGATTTCATTTCATTTACTGGATTGTTTGGGAAGCTTCTTCAGAAAGTAACAAATTTTCTGGAAGTCCTACTGCATTTCTCCCCTCCCATTTCCTCACCCCTCTTACCTATGCTTCCTCTCTCCCCTCTGTATTAATATGTATGTCCGTGTGTCTCTCCCTGTTTTTGTCTTTCTCACCATCTGTCATTGTTCGACCCTGTCTCTCTCCCTCTCTCTTACCTTTTTCACACCTTCTTTCTTTCCTCCTCTCCCCCTCCTCCAGCCCTGCTCATTCTCCCAGCTTTAGTGTAGTCAGATGGTAACCTAATTATACAGCAAAGAAAAAAAAGATTGTAGCTCTCAGGAAGTAAGGGCCAGCTCAAACTGGCTAGGTTGCTCATTTCTGTGTGACTCTGTCTCACTAGCTTGACTTGGATTTATTTAGGTGGCTATAATCCTGAGATGAGCCTTGAGTTCTCAAAAGTGAACTTGTGGTTTTGTGTGGGAGCCAAACACTAACTAGGCTGAGAAAGCAAATGTCATTTTACCCATTGTAGATCTGAGCTTGGTGAGCATTTTTGGAAAGCTACAGGGACCTGTAATACACCCACATACTCACCACATACTCAACACACTTTGGATCAATTCATAGCCCCAGGGGCTTGTTCTGTTGGAGTGGAGGATTTTTAATTTTTTTTTTTTTAAACAAAACAGAGTAAGCAGAAATAGCAGTCCAAAGTTAATCGGTAGGAGACAACCTTTGGGCAACTTGATTTTTCTTTGGGAAAGTTGGGCACTCCAGGAAGTACACACAGTTCTTTCAAGCTGCTGGCTAGACTATTCACTGGAAAGATATCATGGGGTGTAAAAGGCAAAGCCTACCTTGGACCCCTGCTCTGCACTAATATTTTTATCCAAAGGAAATGTGATTAGAGTGAATACTGAGGACAAATCTAAAGAGAGGTTTTTTTTTTTCCACTTCTCCATTTGAGTTTTCTTGGCAAAGATACTGAAATGGTTTGTGATTTCCTTCTCCAGGTCATTTTATAGGTGAAGAAAATGAGGCAAAGAGGGTTAAATGACTTAACTAGGGTCACTTAGTAAGTGTCTGAAGCTGGATTTAAACTCATGAAGTCTTCCTGATTCTAAGCCCAGTGCTCTATCTACTGTACCATCTAACTGCCCCCAAACACACACACACACATGTGTATTGTATGTGTACATGCACATGTATATGTATGTGTCTGTATATATGTATGTGAATGTGTATATGTATGTGTATTTTTTGTGTGTATATGTGTATGTATATGTGTATGTATTTGTATATGTATATGTATACCAAACATTATTTTTGGTCAGATGCATTTAATGTTTATTAAAAATTTTCTTTGGTCAATGTTTTCCAATTCTTCACGAAAATAACACTTTTTATGCTATGGACAAAACTAGTTTTTTGTTTTGTTTTCTAACTAGAGCCCATGTGAACTCAGTTTGACCATTTTCCTTGTTTACTAAATCTGGGCTGAAGCCATACATGATAGGTTGGTCAATAGACTACTTATGAATGAAGGGGGCCTGTGTGACTCAGGAATTAGATAAAACTTCAGCTCAGCCAAGGAGAGAATGATCTCACCCAAGCATCCTATCTAAAAATCTCTGGGAATGCAGATGCTTAAAATAAAAGGACATCTTGGGGTATTGGCTTTTTTACATTCCTTATACTCTTGGAACTCTTTTTCTTGAATTAAGAAAAATTTATTTAATGACTTTAATTTCTTTATTTTTGCTTTGGTCTGTGATTTCACAGGTATGGAGCAATTCCAGTTTGGAAACACCCTCTTCAGATGTAACAGGCAATGCATCTATAACCTAAAGACATAGAGAGTTGCCTGGGACACCAACAAATAAACCAGAAACATTTACTAGGTGTCAGATATTGTGCTAAACTCTGAGGATTAATATATCAAGTTATGTGACATTTACCATGTATTTAAAAAAAAAACTTCATGTCAAAAATGGATTAATGGAATGGGCTAGAAATTTAGTTCTGGTGATAGTGGAAACAATGAAGACTATTCTCTGCAAAAGTGCAAGAGTACATAGGGAGAAAGATAGCGTTGGAAACATGAAAAGAATGTGGAATCTGTGATGCTATCATTACTGTTGGCTGCTTTTTAATGCCACGGGTTTGAAATTTACTTAAGGAAATGGATGGAATATAATTGGGTTAAAAGGAAGTATACTCAGATTTAAGAACAGAATGTTAAACAACACCAAGCAAACATTACAGGAAAATTAAATAGGCTTAGATATTTTATGTAATTTAAATTGGATTAGTTATTGTATTTGGTTTAGATAAATGCAAGCAGTGAAAATTAGTTGCTGAAATCTCAGGGAGTGTTGTTTAATTAGTCATTAAAATCCAATTAAGAAATTTCCTTTTCTTGTCATGCCTACCAAATGAAATTCTTCCAAGGAAACAATACCTTTGCATTAACTTACAATTAATGCTGAGCCATCACCATGTTTCAGAGGAAGGTTGTTTTGTTTTGTTTTGTTTTTTCCATCAGTGTCAATTTCAGCTCTGAGCCATCTGGTTAGATCTTTAATTCAATTAAATATGTGCTAGTACAAAGCTTTTCACTCCTGTTGTACCCTTCCCAATTTTAGGGGAAGTCTTTGATGAAACAGAGTGCTGCATCAAACCAGATTTAGCTGATGTTTGCTCAAAATATTTTAATAGCTTTCTACTGGTTAACAAATAGAAACCTAGCTTCAGAGCTCTTTTATCTGCCAAAAATGTTCTAATAGGCAGGAACTTTTTTCTTCTTAATCATCTGTCTCTTTTCTGATTTTTTATTCAGTAGCTTACCCACTTATTTCTTGTATCTAGTTATTATGAAAAATAAATGGCTCATAGAGTTGATCCATTGTGTCTTGCCTCAATTTTGATTACTCTAAAAGTGATTCATTCCTTCAGTGTGTGTAGGAAGAACGTTGCAGAGGGATATATATTTTTTTCAATGTTAGTATAACAAGGTGCTGACCAGTAAGGGGTCAGTCCTTAGAATTCATATTTGTTCTTCCTAATGGGTTATATGGAGTATATGAAATTATTGTTACAATCCAATACATGGAACTTTGGGGAGTTAGTTTCCAATCATAAGTATTTGAAGGGTTGTTATGATGTAATGACAAAAAAGGATGATCAGCTAATACAAAAGGGATAATCAGCTCATCTCTCACTATTTTTTTCCTTCTTAGTGGTCAATAGAAAGAACTTCCATGAGTGACTAAAGAGTTTATCCTATCACCTACTTGAGCAGCATGTGTTTATTAGCTCATGGTTCCTCTGTGTGTGTGTATGTATGTATTTATCTATGATCTTAGGCAATCCAGTATCCATGGATGAAACTGGCCCAGTTATGACCTTGTAAACTTTGATAGGTAAGACTAGCCATCACCAATTCCACTGACAACAGGAATAAGGAAGTACCAGAATATTGATGTGCAAAACCAATCATAGTAGTTTGGTGGAAACGTCAGAGATCATGGCCCTTGTTTTGTCCTCCCCACCCACATTAAAAGAGGTGTTAGCTATAGACTTTATAAAGGTATTTACCTCTGGAAACCATCAGAAATCTAGACACAAAGGAAAGTTCATGAGGACTCCAAAAAAGGAATAAAAGTATTTCTTGGAATGAGTTGCTGTGATTTTACCCTTTAGCCCCATGTGTATACTTTACACATTTCTCCTCTTGGGATTCTTTGCCAGTGTATACATGTAATCATTACTGTGTGTACCTCACCTAGTCCTCATCAACTTTTAGCTGAGAGAGGGGCAGGTCACCTTAACCTACAGTAACCTTTACCTGTCTTGGTCGATTCAAAGGTACCTCCGTAACTTGGAAAAGGGTAGTCACCCCACCATAATCCACCAGCATAAATGAGGAAGGGAGGAAGGGCATTATACACAGAAAGAAAATTGATATAGCTTTGTTCTAGGAAAGAAAGTATTTTAGTTCTTAATTGTTATTTTGAGAATTATAATGGAACACTGATGTTTAAATTTCTTTTAGGAAGCAGCTTGCTATGGCAGAAAGAGAATTGGACTGGAGGTTTCCATTTCCAGCTATGTAACAGTCTAGCTGTATCATCCTTGACACATTTCCACCTATTTGGATTTCTCTTTTTAAAAAAATCTGGTGAGATGATTGGACCAAATGATCACTAAAGTCACTTCCATCTCTAAAACAATTCTATTACCCTCTCTTTATTTCTATATAAAAATCTGGTGTTGTTTAGATAGAGAATTGGTTGTCAAAACTGATAATGTTTCAAAAAAAATATTTAGGGTCAGACTCTCCCATTGAGAAATCTCTCTAGATGAACTTATATGTAAACACTTCCTTAGAGTCAATTGGGAGAGTATGACTTTGTCTTGTACTTGCCTCTATACAAAATACTTTAGGATTCTTAGTAGTAAAGCACTAGTTTTAATAATATTGTCCTTAGAATCAAATGAACACCTAAAATTTTATATCTGCAAGGATTTTTCAATAGGTCAAAAATTGTGGATACTATCTTTAACTGGAAAATTCCCTAGAAAATGCACTAGATTAATTCTTTTCAGTTGCAATCTATAAATGCCACAGTCCATTATGGCACCTATATAAAGCCAAGGTCAGAATCCTAAGGGTCTTTCATTCTACTCTGTCACTAAGCCATCATACTGACTAGTTGACCTATAGTCATCATACTGACTAGACTGAATGTAGTATATTTTTGAGAAATAAACTATAGCTGATTATGGTAAATGCCTATTTAGAAAACAGAATTTAGATGACACAAAAATATGACATATCACATGGCTTTTAAAGTCATATATATGCACATATATCTTTCTCTCTAAATATATATGTATATACATACATGCATATGTATATGTATATACATACATGCATGCATGCATACATACATACATACACACACATACATACAATCGGCTAGATAGTGCAGTAAATTGAGTGCCTGGTCTAGAGTCAAGATGAGTTATCTTCTTGACTTCAAATGTAGCCTCAGCACTTGCTGGTTTTGTGACCCTGGGGAAGTCACTTACCCATGTTTTCCTCAATTTCCTCATCTGTAAAATGAGCTGGAGAAGGAAATGGCAATCTATTCCAGTATCTTTGTTAAAAAAAATTCCAATTGGGTTCGTGAAGAGACAGACACAACTAAAAATGATGTAACAACAAATATACATGCATTACAAATATATATGTATATATATGCATGATATAATTTAATGATCACTACAACAATTTAAGATAGAGAATACAGAAAAAAAAATTGTCCTTATTTTATAGATATAGGCACAGAAGATGTAAGCAACTTTTCCAAGGTCTAATATGGCAGAGCTGGGTTTTGAACCCCAGTCTTTTAACTTTAAATAAACTATTCTTAACCTATACCACATTTGATTCTAAATGCTATGTATGTATCATAGATGCATAATATGATGATGTATTTTATATCCATGAATACTAAGACCTTAATTTAAAGAACAATAGGACAATCCATCAACAAGTGACCTTCGAGGCCTTTTCAAATGCTAAAATTTTATAATTGGTCCATAATAACTGATGTTTATATGCTTTTCTGTTTGGGAAACTTTACATATATATATATACACACACACACATATACATATATATATATATACATTTATATTATTTGAAACCTTCTATAACTATGAGAAGTAGGTAATACAAAAGTTGTTGTTGTGGGTTTTTTTTTTTTTTTTTGCTTTTTGGAGGTCAATTGGGGTTAAGTGATTTGTCCAAAGTCACATGGCTAGTAATTGTGTCAAGTGTCTGAGGCCACTATTGAAATCAGGTCCTCCTGACTCCAGGGCTGGTGTTCTATTAACTGCACCATCTAGCCGCCTCACAAAAGCTATTTTTAAGTTAGAAAACTGAGCTCAAAGAGTTTGAGTGACGTACCCAGAGTTACTCAGCTAGTCACCACCTAAGGCATGAAATGAAACCGGGTATTTCCCACATAGTGTTAACATTTTGTGATTATTTGGAATGAGATTATCATTTATATTATTTTCTCCTGAATTTTGCTGTTATTATATAGAAATATTATTAGTTTTTTAGTTTCAACTAATAACCGAAGCTATTAATTGTCTCAATTAGTATCCTTGCTGATTGCCAGGAATATTCTCTGTAAATTTCCATGCCATTAACTATCATCTTTTCTTTGACTCTCTTTATATCTTTCATTTGTTTCTCTTGTATTGGTGTTATTGGTAGCATTTCTGAAACTATATAACTTTATACCAGGAAGAGTGAGAATCCTTGTTTTACTCATATATTCATTGGAATAACCTCTACTATAACCACATTGCCTACAATGTCTGGTTTTGTTTTGTTCTGCTTTTTATTTTAGGTAGATTTTTTTTGTTATTAAATGTTCCCCAAATGCCTATACTTTATAGGGTTTTTAGTATAAATGAATGTTGCACTCTGTAAAAGTTTACTTCATCTACTAAGGTAGCCATTTGGTTTTGTTTTTAATGTGAGTTAATATGTTGATTGTTTTCGTTATTTTCAACCATACTCATATACATTTGATAAATTCTTGATAATTTTCTTGACGAATGAATTCTTGACTATAATGAATGATTTCTTGGATTAATACAGTCTGACTGGATTTTATTTAAATTTTTTGAATCAATATTCATTAACTATATTGCTTCTTGGTTCTCCTTTGCTTTATATTTCCCCTGGTTTAGGTATTAGGACTATAGTTTATCTTGTAAAAGGAATCTGGAAAAGTGTTCGCTTTATCAATTTTTGAGAAAATTTTTTTGTAGAATTATCACTAATTGTTATTTAAATATTTGATGGAATTTTCCTGTGTATACATCAAGACCAATTTCAACCTGCCTTCCTCCATATCCCCACTTTGGGAGTTCCTTTATAGCTAATCCTATTTCTTCTTCATAGATTATATTATTATACTCTCTATCTGTTCTATTTTAGGGTTAGTTTATATTTTTGAAATATTCTTCTATTTTATGTTCTTAGTTTTCCTAGCCTGAAACTGTGTTTTCTAAGTTCTTTTTATTCTGTTTTATGTGATTTCTATTCATTTGATATTTTATTCATTTGTTTTTCTGGCTTTTTTTTTTTTTTGCTTTTTGTAGGGAGGAAGGCATGGCATTTGGGGTTAAGTGACTTGCCTAAAGTCACATGGCAAGTAAGTTTTAAGTGTCTGAGGTCAGATTTGAACTCTGGTCTTCCTAACTCCAGGGCTAGTGCTCTATTCACTGTGCCACCTAGCTGCCCCTGCCTTATTCTTTTTAAGAAATTCATCTATAGATTTTTTTCAACTTCCTTAAACTTTTCAAAAAACCAGCTATTAGTTTTGTTTATCATTTCTATTAGTCTTTTTGCTTTCTACTTATCTTTTTCTCCTTTCATGTTCAACATCTATTTTTCTACTCCTTTTAGGTTTATTTCTCTATTGGCTTTTAAAAATGTATATTAACTTCATTTATATACTTTTTAAAAAGTTTTGATAATGTATATTTTGGAGTAAATTTTTTTCCTGGGGACTCATTTAGCTATTTTCCAGAATTTTGGGTTTTCATCATTATAATTTTCCTATGCATGATGGTTGTTTCTATAATTTGTTCTTTCATCCACTCATTATTTAAAATTACATTGTTAACTCATTTGGTTCTATGTCTTTTGCTTATATTCACCAAACTGATTACTATTATTTTTTTAGTTATGATCTCTAAAGTTTATTTACTGTCCTGCCTTTTTACATACATTTGTTATATCTCTTTTCATTAATATATGGTGAGTTTTCTGCAAAAAAATTTTTGTGGTGCTCAAAAATATTTTCATCCTTTACTAGTTCCATTTATATGAAGTAATAAGTCTTTTAGGTTTAATTTATTCAATTCTATGTTTCTCCTTTTTTGTCTTTATGGTAGATTTATCCAACACCAAGAGAGGAACATTAAAGTCTCCTACTATTATAGTTTATGCCTTCTTGTAATATACTTAATGTTCCCTTTATGAATTTATATGCTAAGATAATAAGAGATATAGGATTTTTTTATATTGATTTGTTTTCTATGGTTTTGTAGCAGCAAGCACCCCAAGAGTCCTCAGGGTTTGCTGCCAACACAGGTTCTTAGATCTGCTTTGTTAAAGGAAATCAACTCAAAATGGGTTAACAAGCTTACTTTCATCAGTCAAACATATATCGTTTACCTCGTTCAGGGGAAAAAGGTCAGCACCCTGAACTTCAAAGTATACAGGCAGAATTATCAAGACAGAAACAGATCAAGTAGACAGCTTTCCGAACTGTCCAACCATTACATCCATACCAAATCAACATCTGGGTTTCAATATCTGGGTTTTTCAAAGCCGGGGGGCTCTGGACAATGGCTTCCCAGAATCCAGATCAAATCACAGAACACTTCTCAAAGTGAGCCCCAAAACAAAGCTACACATCAGGGCTTATATAGCCTTCTCCTGGCGCAGAGAATGTAACAACCTTTTGGACCCACTGGCCAATCAAAAAGTATCAACTGAAAAACAAGCCTCCCTTCCCAGGCTCCAGGTGCACTTTAGCCTAGGGGCAGGGAAGATCTTTAAAATTTACATTCCCATTACAGGTTTCTTTCAATATACTGTAGGTTTCTTGATTGTTTCCCTACTATACTTGTTTTTGCTTTGTCTGATAAGATGATTGCAATTCTTGAGTTTTTATTCACCTGATGCATTTTAAATTTTATTTAGCCATTCATTTTTATTCTCTTATGTCTTTTCTTTATATGTATATTTCACATTTCTTTGTAAGTATATTTCATATAAGCTAAAGATTTGGGAATTTTGTTACCAAATATGTCACTCTCATTTTATTAAATTCTTTAGTCCAATAAAATGTTTTTTGTTTGTCAGTGACATTATTTAATTAACATTTAAGTCATGACAGTTACACCTCTATTTTCATACATTGCTCTCTAATAATATTTTTTTCTGAATTAGCATATTGTTACTGTTGTTCCTATTTCTCTAGAAAGACAGTGCTTTGTTTCCTCACCTACTTTTGTTTATCTACTCTAAAGTAATCCTATTTCAACAAGCTCCTTTGCCTCATTTTGAAGTCCCCACATAGTTTTTTTTTCTATCCTTTCCCCTAGTTTTGTAATTTAATTAGCTTATTAACTTATTTTCATTTCCTCTTTTGATGTAGTTAAATTCTTCCCTCCCTTTTTTCTTTCAGTTAAGTAGTCAAGAAAAATTCCGCTTCCTCTCCTCTCTTGGAACATATTTGTTTTTATTTTCTGTCTTTTTATAAGAAATTAAAAGTTTTATTTCCCTTGTCCTCTTCCTTTTCTATGTATAATAAACTTTTACTTCTTGATTCATGACATTAACACTTATTTATTACATCTTTAGTCTCTATTCCTCATGAAATTACTGATTATAAGGCACCAATTTTGAGTTCCTTTTTTTTGAGTTTTTAAAAATTTACAATTGTAAAATAAATAATAATAAAATAAAAATAACATAATTAATATTAATATTATTTTCCACAATTACATGTAAAATAATTTTTAACATTCATTTTTTAAAAATTTTGAAGTCCAAGTTTTTTCTTTCCCTTCCTTTGCCCACCCCCCCCCCAACATAGAAAGCAATTGGATGTAGGTTATATGTGTGGAAGTGTGCAAAACATATTTATGTGTTAGTCATCTTATAAAAGAAAACACAAAAATCACTTAAAATAAAGTAAAAAAAAACCCCAATATTCTTTAATCTACATTCAAAATCCATCACTTTTTTTCTCTGAATGTGGGTAGCATTTTTCATCATGAGTCTTTTGGAATTGTCTTGAGTCATCGTATTGTTGAGAATAGCTAAGTCATTCACATGTGATATTGTTGTTACTGTGTACAGTGTTAGCTCACTTCACTTTGCATCAGTTCATGTAAGTTCTTCTGTTTTTTCCCCCTAATATCATCCTGCTTGTCATTTCTTATAACATAATAATATTCCATCACAATCATATACCACAACTTGTTCAGCCATTTCCCAATTGATGGGCATCCCATCAATTTCCAATTTTTTACCATCACAGAAAGAGCTGCTAGATATATTTTTGTACATATAGAGTCTTTTCTTTATCTTTTTGGGATACAGGCCTAGTGGTGGTATTGCTTGGTCAAATGGTATGTGCAGATGTATATCTCTTTGGACAAAGTGCTAAATTACTTTCCAGGATGGCTGGATCAGTTCACAACTCCACCAACAGTGCATAAGTGTGGCAATTTTCCAACATTCCCTCCAACATTTATCATTTTCTTTTTCTATTATATTAGTCGATCTTATAGGTGTGAGGTGGTACCTCAAAATTGCTTTAATTTGCATTTCTATTATCAGTAGTGATTTAGAATATTTTCTTATATGTCTGTAGATAGCTTTGATATTTTTTCATCTAAAAACTACCTGTTCATATCTTTTGACCACATATCAGTTGAGGAATGACTTATATTCTTATAAATTTGACTCAATTCTCTATATATTTGAGAAATGAGGCCTTCATCAAGGACACTTGTTGTTAAAAAAAATTCTCAGCTTTCTGCTTTTCTTCTAATCTTGGTTTCATTGTTTTTGCATGTGCATAAACTTTTAAATTTAATATAATCAAAATTACTATCTCTTTTGAGTTTCCTCTGCTTAACAGTTTTTTTTTTTTTAAGCAATTGGGGTTAAGTAACTTGCTCAAGGTTACACGGCCAGTTATTTCTGGGTGTGGTGCTGAGTATCTGAGTATCTGAGTATTTGATCCAGGTCATCCCGACACTGGAGCCGGTGCTCTTACTCACTGAGCCACCTGGCTGCCCCTAAGCAATTGGGATTAAGTAACTTGCTCAAGGTTACACAGCCAGGTGTTTCTGAGTGGGTGCTAAGTGTCTGAGCCCAGGATTCAATCTCTAGGTCATCCCAACACTGGATCCGGTGCTCTTACTTGCTGTGCTACCTGGCCGCCCCTGCTTAACAGTTTTTATGTTATTGCCTTGTATACTATTGTTTTTTCTCCTTTTTTTCCCATGACTCAACTTAGAAATATAAATTCCTAAAGCTGATAGAGACAAGAAAATTATTGTTCCATGGTAGAAAATTTCTGATGTCCCTGATTGTATAGTATATTAATATCCCTTGCCTTTCCCATGCTCATTTTTCTCCATTTGCAATGAAATTTCTTTTCTGAGTCCATCTTCTCCTGCTTTTATGATGTCAGTTTTTTCTAGGAGTTCTGATTCCGATTCCCTAAAGCAAGATGCTATCCATGAAGAGACAATATCTCTCAGATATAATATACTCTGTAAGCACCAAACTCTGACCTTTTTTTTCCTGGGGTTGCGTTACTTTTGTCTCCTTCGGTTATTTTATTCATTTACTTTTCTTGTGTTTCTGTTGTCTGAAGTATTTGAAGCACAAATAATCTGCTTACATATTATAAAGAAATGCTTAAAATATATGGCTTTTAATGATCAACCATCATTCTTCACTGATGATTAGGCACAAACTTTCAAGTTATATCACTTTTGATAACATCTTGAACTTTGTTCTTTGGAACATATTATTTTGTTTCTTTCTGAGATTTATAGTAGGTGCAATATAGTTTTGTCCTACTTGAGTTACCTTTCCTTTATTTTTGAAGGTCTCACTCCTGGTCACTTATATAAACTTTTTTGTCAGTAGAATTGTTTAAGTTAATCAGATTTTTAATTGGTGTTTGCAGCATAAGATTTTAATTTTTCTGGAAACAATCAGTGTATTTGATCGATTGGCACTGTTTTCTATGTTTAGAAATTCCAAGTAATTTTTGTATCATTTCTTTGACTATACCACTTGTATTTTCTTTTTTATTTGTTGTGTTCTTCTGGGAGAACTAGAATCCTATAATCCTCAAATTGTCTCTATACATTCTGCCTTCTAGATCAATGGGATTTGCTTGTAGAGAAATAATTCACTATTATTGCTATTTACTTCTCTTGTTCCAGATTGTCCTTAATTTCTGTGTGCTTAAATGCCCACTCACTTGTTATCTTTTTTTGTTTCTTTGGTGAGATTTGTTGCCTTGGATTTGATTTTTTCCATATTATGAATTATTTCTACTGTGCAGGTCAGAAATTTTGGTTTCACAATTCTTTTATTTTCTCCTGGGTGATCTGGGAACATCCTCCTATTGCTCCATGCTCTCAGAAATTCTTGGGGTTTTCTACCTCATCAGGTGTTGACTTATTTTCTTATATCTTATATTTCTCAGAGATATTAGGACTCATTTCAATATTCCAGTGATTATCTTCCTTTCTGTTACTAATATCATTCCTGTTGTTTTATCTGTTTGTGCTGGGTTTTTTAAATTGAGTTTCTTCCTCCTGATTTCTTTGGTAACTTTATTTCCTCACCCCCATATATTTCCTTATTACTCATTTTCTAACACTTTCCCTTTTAATAGCCATTGTCATGTGAGCCGGAGCATAGATATGTCTCAGTCTCTTCCCATGCTGGGGAATGAACATTTTGCCCACATCAATCTCTGCCCCAAGTGACTTCTAGGGGTGCAGAACTTCCTTCAACTATATACCAGTCCCCTTTCCTTTAGGTCTAGTGGAGTTCAGCAGATATTCCAGCGTTTTGCCCCATTTACCACTTTTCCTTAGTTCTCTTGTTCACAGTTGCTGCTAAGGAGCATAAATGCTTCCCCACTTCTAGCTCCCACTTCTAGGTAGGGTAAACTTATGTGTTCCTATATCTCCTATATCAGAATTTTTCTATTTGCCATAAAATGATAGAATGTGATCAAGGGTGAAGATTCAATGAAATATCTGCTGAATTTTCTATAACAAACTTCCTTTTCCTTCAATGACATTGAAATCACCATGTGTATATTCTAATATCTCTAGTGTGCTGCAAGAGGAAGTAAAAATGGAACTAGAAAAGAGATGTAGACTAGCAGAAGTAGACAAAACATACACAGAAAGGTTTAGTATAGAAAGTAAGAGAATTATGACATTCTTTAGGATTATTCTGGTAATATGGTGGAGTAGGTAAGATTTCCTCCCAAACAGACATGAAATCACCATGAAAATAATGTACAGCAGCAAAAATAAAGGGGGTAAAGCAGTTGCCCTCCTAAGATAACTTGAGAGGAACTCAGAAAAGATGGGATCTCCAGGGTCTGAGGTTTCCCAGAGTAAAGTCTAGACACCTCCAGGCTGACTCCACTGAATAAACAAACAGTAGTTCCTGGGGGCAGCTCACTTCAGAAATAGATTAGACCTAAAGAAATTTCACCTCAACTTTCACCTCACTCATAGCCTCAAGAAATTTCACCTCACAAACTTGCATCTCACAGCTTCAGGAACTTTTACCTCAAGATTCTCCAGATACTTTAAAGGCATCATGAATGATTAGAACAATAACGGACATCACTAGTTTAAAAAAATAGTGAAAATATCAGTTACTACAAATCTATATGCTTACTTCCTCAGATTATAAATTTTAATGACAATAATTTTTGTCCCTATTGAGGACATTTTTGCTGATGACACAAGAAAGGAACAAGCAAAATTTCACCCATGATATTCTAAGCCAGACAGCAGATTTAGAGACTCATTCTTCATCCCACTTTTACCTGAAAAGTACAGAGAACAAAAATGTCTTTGCAGAATACAACAAAGATAACTTAGTTCAATTTTCCTCCAATTAGCAATGCCAAATGAAATATAGAAAAGGGAGAGAAGTGCTCACCAAAGGTGTTTTCTATGGACATGAAAGACAGCCAGTACAGAGTACCAATGGGAAAACAAGGTTTTCCAGATGCTTGATTTTGAAAATGATGTACTAATTGCATCAAGCCAATCATTATTGCATGGCCTCCTAAATGAGATCTGTAATCACTCAAAAGAGTTTATTATAATTATTCACAAAGAAAATTAAAAAATTAATGAATTTAATGCCCGTTTTCTAGATGATGAATCAGAATTGGAGAGTTTCCTCAGGTCAGTAGAGGAACCTAAGGGCAATTACACAAAATTTCATTAAAAATATAATCTAATAAATGTATATCCCAGGGGAAAAAATGGACTGGAAGACCGAGAAAAGGATGGAAAATTCAAATTCTATCTTAGAACCCATATACTATCAGATAGAACAAAAGACCTAAACTTGTTTGAGGGACCTACTATGGAGAAATTGGAGTATGTTGACAAATCACATGGGATGAGATGGCTAAAATGGGTTTTGATCTTTAGCATTAATTGATGGCTCAAATGTCACATGAGATGAAATGACTGGAATGGGTTGTCATCATTAGCATTATTTAAATGTGGGCATTCCCACATCCATGAGATCATAGATCTATCTGTTCACTGAAAAACTATGTTTAATTGAGTGTTTTGGTTCCCTGAGCAGCAAGAATAAATTCCTCTTTGCATCAACCCTTGTTATTGATAATCTCTTTCCCTTTTCAGAACACAGAACCCCATAAAAAGTTTACCGATCATGACAAAATATTTTATTTTATAATGATTCTGGCTATTATAGTATCTCAATATAATAATTTAAAACACCAATTTTTAAAGAAAAACTTGTAGATGTAGATATAGAAGGTGAAGAGTTTCAATTGAAAAAAAGACTTTTCTCTCTAATGATTTGTCTTTCTCTTAACAATAGAGGGGAAAGAAAATATAAAATGAATTGCTCATGTCGAAACATCCTGGTTGATTAACTTTTGAGGTTCCCTTCAAATTGTTATTGAAGGAAAGTTCTTTTTCAATTAGACATCATCTGTGGATGTACAATGAAATCAAACTAGTTTGTTGAAAGCTTTAATTTGAAGAATGAGTGTTAGTTGCCAAAAAAGAGTCAAGTAATGACATAACATTCATAATGCTCAATGGGAAATATGAAATAATGTGTGTGTGTGTGAGAGAGAGAGAGAGAGAGAGAGAGAGAGAGAGAGAGAGAGAGAGAGGGAGAGGAGAGAGAGGAGTCATGAGATGGGAATCCTAAAGCAAAGTTTGTTAAGGAATAAGAGATAGCTCTTCCTCCATGAGAGGATAGAAGGGGAACAAAATACATGATGATGCAGAGGCTCTTTGGAGGAGGGTACTTGTGCAAGCTTCTTTTGAATAGTCTCAATCTTTTTGGTGAAGTACAAGGACAGATCATGTGCAGTGAGTGTGTGGGCTAGGAATGTGCTGGGCAGAAATGAAAAGGTTTTAAAAGGTCACTGTAGAGAATTAGAATCTAAGTCAAAGCTATTAGAGTGAGATTGCTAAATATGATAGTGGGGGGGTCCTTAGTTGAGATTGTGCATTAATTATTAACTTGGAGCTTTAGTGAATGAAGTTTGCAATGGGAAAGAAATAGAAGGCAAGACCGAAAGATAAATGAGAAGGGGAGGGAGAAGTAATTGTGGCAATGAATTGGAAAGTCAGACAATTGTGAAGAATACAATAGATTGAATTCAGGGAGAGAACATTTGAAACTATTTGAGATGTTAAAGAAGGAGGAGGAAGAGGAGGATTCAAACTCATAAAAAAGGAACTGAAATAGAAGGAGGGGAGAGGTGGAGTAGAAGAAGAAGAATTCAAAGTGAAAGATGGAGGACACAAAATGGAGGATCTGAGATGATGAAAGCCACGAGAAAGACTGAAAGAGAAGGAGGGGAGCCTTGGAAGAATACTGAAACTGAAGGAGATGGAGATTGTAGAGATCTCAAAAGGGACAAATACAATGAAATTGCTAAGAGAAGTGAAGTGAGACAAAACTGTGTAGTGGAAGAGAAGATACTAATTAGACAAGAGAAAAGAAGTTGGAAGCAGGTACCCACCAAGGTGCCAAAAAGGCGAGAAGTTTGGAAAGTGATCGTTCAGTACTTGAAGATTTCCCTTGGCAGCTTGCACAGTTAGAGCTCTCAATTCCAGCAAGTATGAAAGGAAGTGATAATTATTCCATAACCTGGTAGAACTTGTGATGTTTGTATTACTGCCACTTAAAAGTAATTGCTGTCTATGTGCAAAATGCAGATTCCTTTCCTTCCTATCAGAGAAGGTAAGTGGACTTAGGGAATGAATCTCCACTTTCCAGCTTATGAAGGAGGATGACTTTCCCATAACATTAATTGGAAGAAGGGTTTCAATATGAAAAGGAAGAAGAAAAGCACTTTGAAGAGGCCAAGTGCCAGAATATTGGAGGATGGAAGAATGTGATAGAAAGAAAAAAGGAGTAAGTCACTAAAAACTTGTAAATAAGTAACAAATTTGAAACTCCTGAGGAAGAGATAAGAGCTGGATCCTCTGAAGAGGAAGTCAGAGAGTTTCCTCTAGCACAGCACAGATATTTCCCAGGGTGATGGAATCAACTGGAAAAGTGAAGGGCTCAGCTGGTTGTGCAGCTAATTGTCTGGGAACTCAGAGACTATTCATTCTTTCTCACTATGTGGCCTTGGGCACAATTCTTTTTGCATTAATTTCCTTATAAATCTGCCTTATCAGTTGTTTTGAACAGAAGTGGAAGTTGGACCCTGGGAATTAAATAACTACTTGAAAATAGATGAATCATTCCTCATGTTGTTTTTTTTTTTTTAATAAAAGGTCAGGAATACAAAGCGTTGGTATCAAGATTATCGTCTAGATTGAAGATGGAAAGAAATGTCTTCCTGAAAAAAAGTTATTTCCTCTACTTTTGGTTTTAAAAATTATGGGGGGTTTTGTCCATGTTGAATGACAAAGGCTCAGCTGGCAAAATGAGAATGGATCAAAGCCAGAATGACTGAGGTTGGCATAGTATGTTCAAGGTCATATTACTACTCTGTTTTTGTTGCCATATTTCTGTACTCTGGACTCTACCTCATACCTAACCGAATACTCCATCTCCTAACCATGAACCCTAGACTTCTGATTGTGAATATCCATGAGATCTAGCTTCTACCAAAGTCTACCATACTACCCCCCATTCATCTTCATATCATGTTTCTACAACCTAATGTCCATAAAAGGCAAAGACTTAAATGTGCTCATTCATTTGTTACAATGTAATGGAGAGGGTATTAAATTTGGGATCAGGAGACTGTGACTCAAAACCCAGCTGTATTTACAAGCTGTACAACCATGGGCAAGTCATTTTCTCTGCCTACCTCAATTTCCTCATCTGTAAGATAGGAATAAGTACATTTGTACCAACTCTCTGTTGTAAGAAAAGCGCTATATATCAGAGAGAAATAAATATGAATTGTTTTTCAACAAATCATCAAGTAGTGCCACCAGTTAGCACAGTATCGGGCACACAGTAGATACTAAGTAAAATGTTTATTGATTAATTGTCAAGTTTACACAAAAATGGATTAACTGGTAGCTAACAGTGAGGAGGTGGGACCCTGGGAGCTATTTCCAAAAAACAAATTTGTTTTGTAATGATGGTGTTTGTGGTTGTGTCTAATTTTATTAGTTGCTATCACAGGACACAATACACTAATAGCCTTGAAAATCTGTGCAGCCTAAGTCCCCACACTACTGACTCTTTGCTACTATCGAGGTTTAATATACTCTTTTGACTCAGCATCGACTTAAATCCCCAGGCCAATGAATATATGAATTAAAAAGTAAAATGAACTTAAAACACAATGCCAAGGAAAATAATGAGAAGTCATTTCAGCCATACTGAAAAAAGTCCAAAATTTCAGTGGTTCCCAAGCCACCAATGAAGGCATATTCTTCCATTCCCAGTGCCTGATATTAGACTCCATTTCCTAGCTTTGCCTGATCAAAAACTCACTACTCCCCATGGCTACCATTTTACTTAAACTCTGCAGTATCTACTTATCACTTTCCCAGAGAACTTCTCCTTTTATCTGCTGCTAGGTTGCTTCTCAACAAGTTCACTCCTGCTATCCATTCCTGGGCTGCTTCTCTCCTCAGCTACTGTTCATCTATCTATTCACTGGATCTCTTCTGCGCTGGACACCTGCTGTTGCTCTCTAGATTTCTAATTTCTTTCCTTAGGGAACAGTCTCCTAGGCCTATTCAATATTTATGTTGGGGTCGATAAATTCTTTTCACCTCCCATAATTTCCCTAGGACTTAATGCCGAGTATTTGAAAACTACCTAATACAGTAATACTTGTACATAGTCTCAAAATCACTTGAAAGAAGGAGTTCGCAACACTGAACCTATTGTTGAAAATCCCTTTAGCTACACCACAATCTATGTCTTCATTACACATTGGATTCTTAACAAAAATTCAGTTCTTGGAAAGAGTTGGAAGACACAAATCAAGCAAATGGGAAGTTATTTTGTAAACTCTAGTCCCCCCCTTCACTAATCTTTCTTTGATCTACCATTAGTTTTCTAGAAGACATTGGCTCTTGTTTTCTCTATGAATGATGACTGCAAAGAGCTTTTCTGGTATCTTCTGGGGAACCAGCAAATAATTTGGGGTTTTATTTTTTCTGCTTTTGACCTACACATTGATAAATGACTTCAATTACAGGGGACAGGTTTGTAATTATACTATTAATTATATTTGGTGAATTTTTTATAAAAAGAAGAGACTATCTCATCAAATTAAAGTTTTCAGGATATTGCAGGTCAAAAACTGAGAGATACTGTATAATTGAATTGAAATCTTTCTTCAAAAAAATTTGCTTACATTTTGTTTAAGGTCATTCTTTGGGCTGTGAATAGGGAAAGTCTTTGGACAAATTACTTTGGAAACCAATAATTTTGTGACCTAAAGAACTTACTAGTAGCAATAGTCTATCAGTGAAGTCAAGTATCATTATAAACAAGTTGACCTCTCAACAGTAAGAGCTAATGTTGGTTGGGGTGCAAAAGGCAAAAGTTACCTAATTTTTATCTAATGGTGTATTTCACACAAGACAATGGGGACTGAGAGTCATAATGTTGTGTCTATCTTCACCCTTGCCCTATTCTTTCCTAATGGGAAGTGTCTGATGCATAGATGTCTTTGAGGGCATAGGATTTTTCAAGGTAAAGGTGGAGAGATGGTGGACACAAGAAAATTACTTTGGCTTTCCCTTGTGCTTAGCAGAGAAAGGTCCTCTTCCACTAGGAGGTATGCTTCTAGCTGCTAAACTCACAGGATAGATGAACAGTTTAGAGTAATCTGTCCAGCTGATTGTCAAGCAATATAAAAGTAGCTGAGATAGAAACAAAGTCCCTGTTGGCATCAGAACTGCTGGCAGCTGCTGGCATGGGCAACATTTGCATCCTCCCAGCAATCACTGACCAGCAAGTGCAGACTATACAAATGATTTAAAAGATGGAAGTTTTTTTTTTCCTAAGCACCTGAACAATCTGTATTTGAACCCTGAAATGGAAAGCCAATGGGGTAGGGGAGAAGGAAGGGAAAAAAAAATTTACACGATGACTTTGTTATATATTTAAAAGGAATAGCAAGATGTACATAATAGATTTACAGTATCATGTACAATCATCTTTTTATTGTACTACATTATGGAAATGCTTGTTTTATTCCACAGATTAAAATTTAAATATTTTTTAAAAGAAGAGATTGAAAGGAAATGGAGTAGAGGGACATATTTTGGATGACCTTCTCAGGAAGTTTAGTCATGAAGGGGAGGAGAGAGAAGGCTTAATAGCTAGTGGGGATGGACAGATCAAATGAAGGTTTTTTTTTTGAAGATTTTTCATGTTTGATAGCAGTAGGGAAGCAGACAGGGAGAGACTAAATATTAGCAATGGACAACATTCTCCTTGACAATATTATATTATTTTATGCATCATGGGATTCAACTTTAGAGTTCTGAGGGAACTCAGAAATCACCTAGTCCGTCCTTTTTATTTTACGGGTTAGGAAATAAAGGCCTAGAGATGTGACATGATCTGCTGATGCTCCCACAGGAAATAAGTAGTGGAGTGAGTTTCTTCTAAATGAATAATTCAAAATCCCATCTCTCAAAGGTGGCCAAATGAAATTATATTTGTAAAGCTCTTAGCACAGCATAATAGGTGCTTAATAAATGCTTGTTTTCTTCTTCCCTCCCTCAAATTGCAGAACATTGAGTTCATATAGTGTATAAAAAGACTCAACTTTTCCACCAAATTTTTAAAAATCTATAGGTTTATTACTTTTATAAGACATTTAAATAGTAGCAAAAATACAAAAGTGTTTCTACCAATATAATTGAATTAGTACATAATGCTTAGTTAGAATTAAGGATAGGAATTGGTGCTCATTTTTTTATTTCTTTGATACAGAAGTCTCATCGATAAGAGCCTTCTTCTAACATAGTTTGTACCTTCTTTGCAATTTCTAAGGCAGGTAGATGGCACAGTGGATGGAATACTGGGCCTGGAGTCAGGAAAACTCATCTTCTTGAGTTCAAATCTGACCTCAGGCACTTACCAGCTGTGTGACCCTGGGCAAGTCACTTAACCCTATTTACCTCAGTTTCTTCATCTGTGAAATGAGCTGGAGAAGGAAATTACAAACCACTTCAGCATCTTTGCCAAGAAAACCCCCAAATGGAATTACAAAGAGTTGGACAGACTGAAACCAAAGAACAACTGTAATTTGCAATTGTAGAGCATGGAATGGTTAAGGGACTTGCTCTGAGTCACACAGCCTGTATTTTTCAGAGGCAATCATTGAACCAAGGACTTCCTGGCTCCTAGGTGGTCTCTTTATCACTTATACAAATGATTTTTTAAAAAGTAATTTGCCCTAAGGACATGTATCATGTTAACATCACTGCAAAGACAGTATTACAATACTGATTTAACATGAATGTTAATTTAACATGAATGTAGTTTGAAATCACCTAACAAGCCATCTTGAAATTCCACTGCTTTTTCTTAGCATCTGCTGGCACCTTTTCTCCAAAGCTCAGGAATTTCTTTTAGTTCAATCTAGAGTAAGCATCTTCAGGTTATACTTTGTCAGCTATCTCAAGTGTTAAAATCTCAGCTGGAAATGAAAATGCATATAAGTATTCACACACACACACACACGCACATCCACGGAGTCATTGTGCTTTAATTTAAAAACATCATTTTAAAGGATGTAACACTTCAGGGTGTTCTAGCAGCTAGTGTGGGTAGCTCTATTGCTACATTACTAATTGGACTTTATTCTACTTACAAGGGAAAAAAATACAGCATACCCTTTTGCCTAGAAATCGGTCCCTCCATATGCTGTACTGATGAATACACATGTTATTTTAATGGCATCTTGATGCCAAATTGAAGAAGACTAACAAAACATGGTTAATGAGGTTGTGTTTGTCATTCATTCTCTAAGAGGACCATCACATCAGCGAGATGATGACATGACTTGCAGTTGACTATGATTTGAGTGAGGGAGGGCTGTGCAAGGTTACCAGCCTCACTTTCTCCTCCAGAGCCATCTGGATCCAATGACCAGATATTTATCAGTTTGACTGGAGATGACCCAGGATACAATGGGATACAACTTCACAGGTTATTTATTCTAGTTTGTAAGAGTCTCTAGAATTCCAGACCATCAATTCTCAGCTGCACTTCCTTCAGGTGGTCCCACAGGACTCTGTTAAATGTTTTCCTAGCTATGTTGGCAACATTAAACTTCAAGGTCCATCCACTTAGCCTTCTTTCCACCACTGCCATTGGTTGGTAGCAGAACCTACATCAACTAAAGCAATGGTCCACAGAACAGCTACCAAACCTGAGGGTCTCCCAGTGCCATCCAAGACTCATAGCTATAGACCAAGGTAGACCTGGGATAACTGTAAGTATAGAACAAAGTCTTGACTTTCCTGAAAATTCCATTCATCCCTTTGAGAACCAGAAAATGATATGGTTTGCATTGGCTTCTTAGATCTGTCTTCCCAAGGTGACCAACATGTCATTAGCAACAAACAGGATGTTTTCAAACTGAATGTTCAGTTTTGCCACTTAGTATCTTCTGGCTCAGCAGGAACAGCCTGGGTCTAGAGCAGATAATTCAGCTGTTGTTCAAAAAAATCATCTGGTGTCTCTAATATTTTTCTCAGCATGGAAGTTAAGTTTTGTCCATGGTCAGCTTATTGTGAATTCTTTATTGTTTTAAGTTTCTGTTTATTTACATAAACCAGTGAGTCTAAAAGGTATCAACAGAGCAATAAAAATATCCTTTACAAATACCTTAACATTTCTGCTTAATAAGATCTGTAAAAAGCAAAGAAGTGATATGGAGAAACAAAGAACCAACCTTCAAGTCACATTCAGCCACTGACAAACACTGACTGTGTGACTCTGGCCAAGTCACTTAACCTCAGTGTTCTAGGCAACTCTCTAAGATTACAATAATGGAAAAGGTACTGAACTGTACTGGGAGAGGGTCTTTCCTCACCTGAGAGTTCCTTATAACAATGAGATCATAGGTCCTTATTCCTATAAAAAGCAGCAACCATTGGAGGGAGTTATTCCTGAGACTATTATTCAATGTAAATGATTGAGGAAATTGAAGCTCAGAAAGTTCAGATGACTTGTCCGTGGTCATACTGCAAATAAGTGTCAGAGTCTGGGTTCAAAGTCAGTCTTTCCTGACACCAAGTCTAGCATTTTACTGGGTATACCACAATAACTTCATTTCCCCTTCAAAAGATTGAGTATCAGCACTATTAAATTTCTCCCAATATCTCCAAAGCCCTGTAGTTCCAATGCAATATTCATAGCGTTGACGATGACTATAAATATGCCAGCATAGTTCTCAAAGGCAAAATATAACAGATTCTCCATGTAGAAGATAGAAGCAAAACATTTATTCAGACACCAGAAAACCAAATCCCCAAACCAGAAACCTGAATCTATTATAGTAGTAAAGAAGTTAATATACCATTACACCACAGAGAGCCATACCATCCTTTAGCCTTCCCACAAACCAATACTCACAAGTCTAGCTGTCTCCTTGCTTGCATCCTCTCTCTCCCACCATCTATCTGCTCTGACTCTGAGCTTCTTGTGGGCTCTGCTCCACCCTTCAGCAAACTCCTTCCACCACAGGCTCCATGTGATTACATTCAGTCTGTAGGGTAGGGTAGATCTTCAAAAGCAGGGAAGGTCTTCAAATTCCCTTAGGTCTATTAAGGATCAGGGAAGATGTTCAAATTCCCATTATCATTACAAGCCCTCAAATGAGCACCCAGTTTTGGCTGTTGCTAAAGTAAAAACATATTTTGAGGCATAAACAACAAAATAAATATTACAAAATATTTAAATTTTATAAATACTTGACGATAAAAAATGCACCAACTTAATAAAAAAAATTAATCTATGTATACATAAAAATTATGTGTGTATGTGTGTGTGTGTGTGTGTGTATAGTTTTTCAGTCATTTTTCAGTTATGTCCTACTCTTTGTCACCCCATTTTGGGTTTTCTTGGCAAAGATTCTGGAATGGTTTGCCATTTCTTTCTCCAGCTCATTTTACAGACAAAGAAGCTGAAACAAACAGGGTGAAGTGATTTGCCTAGGGTCACACAGCTAGTAAGAGTCAGCCAAATTTGAACTTGTGAAGTGGGATCTTCTCGCCTCCAGGCCCAGCACTCTATATGCTATGCCACCTAGTTGTATTAGCTTCTTTTTATTATTATATCTCTCTTAGCCCCATTAGTTTTAATGAGGATATATTTTATTATTTTAACATCTGAAATATTAGCAAGTTCAATGACTTAAACATTTAGTCACACACACAGCATTCCAAAATTTTTCATGTAGTTTTAAGCTATTAATTAACGGAATCTTTTACTTAATATCTGCATTTTAATTCAATAGCAATTTTCAGTTTAAATAAAAAAGAACAGATAAGCTGATACATAATTTTATAAACAACATATCTTAGAAATGCCTAATTTTAAAATATAATTTTTAAAAAAAATATAATCTTATTTCTGTACAAGGAAAAGACAAGATAGAGATGGTAAATATGTGCTGTCCAGAGAGGAAATCAGAACAGGACTTCTGTTACTCATTTCCAACCTAGGATTTATCCACCACCAGAGATTTTTCTTAGGCTGAATACATGACTCTCTTTCTGAGTATTGGTTATTAAGACAGAGATGCAGAAACATACTTTTTTTTGCTATTTGGATGTACACACACTTTAACTATTATAATTCTTTATCACCTCCCTCCACAAAGACTCTCCATTCAACCTTTATGTTTAGGTGACTATGAATTTGTAATTCCTTATTTCTGGCAGATTGCAGAGGTGGTTCAAGCCTTGTATCAACAAAGAACACATAATGCGGGCAACTGTTTATGGGCCCTTTGAATAACATATATTGATTCTGTTGGATATATTGATCCATAGGTGTCTTTACTTCTCCTAAGTGAACGTTAGGAGTCAAGGAGGCCAATAGATAAATAGGAACCACAATAAAGCAAGGGAAAACAGCCAGTCGAGGCATATCTCATGGACAAGGGAATTTCTTTACTAAGGATGGTTGACTGAAACACACAAAAGAAAAATACATTTGGGGCTTATGCCATCTTTTTTTAAAAAGTAAATTACCTCTATTTTTTGGTAATTCTTAGAGAAGTATTAAATATTCATTTAATATTTTTTAATATTCAAAGGCTTCTAGGATAAAGGCTAAAACTGTGATTTAATTGCTATAGAGAACTCTAAGAGAGATAACTTCCTCTCACAATTTGTCTTCATTAATTTTTGTTTGTTTGTTTCAGACTTGGTATCATATAAAATAACAAGGTTTAGTACAATCTTCCTATTTTCTTGTAAGTTAATTTTGGACAGTTAGAGACATCATCAGCCCAGAGCTTTGCCATAGCCAAAGAATAAAATAAATCTTGATTCCCTAAATGTGACAAGTTCTTTAAAATACACTGCAATTTCATATTTGGTGTTGTTGTGGTGGTTGCTATTGTTGTTTTGGCCAACTATGGGAAAAATGAAGAAGTTGAAAAGGACAAAAATATTGTAAACCATATGCAGTAAGACAGAGTAAGGGAGATGTAAAAAGAACAAGAGGCAAATCTCAAGGGACAAGAGAATACTGAATAGAGAGCTAAAAGCTTCTTTAGACATTGAAAACTCTTGATTTTACAGGCCCAAAGAGGGAGGCCAAATGACTTGCCCAAAGTTATACCAGTAATTATCAACACAGATAAGATTTGATGCCAGATTTTAGGACTCCAAATTTAACGTGTTTTCCTGTGTGCCAAGGTACCTCCAAAAATAAAGCACATACAGCTGAGTAAATTTGAAACTAAGAACTCATCAACTTCTTTTCTTCTTTTAGTCCTAAAAATAAAAAATAAATACAAAAGCAAGATATTTTTAAAACTATTTCTGCTAATGATCATTAAAGTCACTAAGACCACTTTCATGTTTTTATCTTTGCATCCCTAGTTTCTAGAACACGCTTTTTTGCATACAGCAAGTGTTTGATATTTGCTGAATTGAATTGAGTTACTTTATGGTATAGAAATTCCCTATCTGAGCATTTAGTTAGTGCCTATTATGTACCAGTTGTTTTGTTGTTGTGTAGTCTTTCATTTGTGTATGACTCTTTTTGGCCCCATTTGGGACTTTCTTGGCAAAGAAGCTGAAATCATTTGCCATTTTCTTCTCCAGCTCATAGTACAGATGAGGAAACTGAGGCAGAGTTAAGTGATTTGCCCAAGGTCATGCAGCTAATAATTATCTGAGACTAGATTTGAACTCAGGAAGATGAGTTTTCCTCCAGGTCTGGGTCTCTCTCTGCTACAGCACCTACAAACATTACCCTATCCGTCTCTATTCTATGTGGAATTCTACATGCATTTAATCTAACTCTAACCTGAATATCCACTCTATGACATCAAAGTAACACATCCATTTGACATGACAGCTCAGACTTTGAAACTCAGGTGCCAGAGCTAAGCAAAGCAAGCTGTCTCCTTCCGGGACCAAAGCTTTTAATCCTTGTCCTTTTTCTTTGTTTTTTTGCTCTTTTTGTTCCAGTATCACGACAATATGGGACAACCTTGACACAAGGTTCAGCACAGCCTTCCTATTTTTGTTTAATCATCATCATCTCTATAGCCATCTTTGGAACTTGCCCTTTTGTGAGGAGAGCTGGGACAGGAGGGGAGTAATTTCCTCATTATTGACTGACCATGGAGGGGTGTGTTTAATTTGTTGAAAATGCACTGCAATTACAAACAAACTCTTCAGTTCACCAGGTGTCCAAATGCCACTCTCATATAGAAGAAAAATGTCATGCGAGTTCTCACAGTTGAAGTGATTTGGTTCCATGCAGAATGTGATAAAAATTTTCAGATGATCCTGCAAGCATGAAGCACCAATAAAATAACCCAGAATCATAATGAGAACTGGAAAGAGCCCTCAGTAGGAAACTGAAAAATGATTTATTGTTTTCCATCCCCAGATGTCTAGCAAGAAAATAAGAAAAGAGAAAAAAGAAGAAAGTTCATGAATTATTTTTTTTTTCCTTTTCATAAAATCTTCTTATAAATCACCATTTCATGTGGTCTAAAATCTGCTATTATTACCTTGGTTTTCAATTCACTGGGTAGGAATGACCCGAATGATTTAAATATAAATGTTTATTTTATTGCACCTTTTATGAAATATTTATCAAGGGTAAGGCCTGTAAGTTGAAAAGTGAAGGCTCAACCTTTCATATATGGTAATAACCTGACTTTATGAGGGTTAGAAAAGCTGTTTATGGGTTTTTTTTTTAAGTGATACATCATTATAATAAATGGCAAATGCTTGCTATGCTTCTTCATGGTCCAAGAGTAAGCTCTAGTCTGTTTTCCTCAGGCGCTGAACAAAAAGCCAGATATCAGGGTTGCTGGATAGAATGAAGGGGTCATGAGTTCCCATGTAATAGACCTTCTTCCTCTCTCCCTTTTCAGTTTTTATTTTCAGAATTGAAAGCAATGTTATGCCTAAAAACGGGTCTTTGAAAATTGAAAAAAACAAAAGGCAATCAACAATCAAAGCAAGGAGTCTCAATGCAATTTATAGGGGACAATTGCATAGAAATTGAATAGGATATCAGGTTATTTGAGTTTCTTGAAAATTACTGAGGGTTGTAAACTAAAATTCATTTGAATATAGAGTAAAGTCACACATCTCCATGAGCTAAAATAAATGGAAACAGGGTTAAGTATCTGACTTTAATGATCATTTCTTAACAAATGACTACCAAATCTATACCTCTATAAAGTCTCACTTTAATTCCAGTCCTGTATTTTTTTTTTAAGCAATCGGGGTTAGGTAACTTCCTCAAGGTTACACGGCCAGTTATTTTTGTGTGGGTGCTGAGTATCTGAGGCCGGAACCGATCCCAGGTCTCCTGACGCTGGAGCCTGCACTCTTACTCACTGTGCCACCTGGCCACCCCTCAGTCCTGTATTTCTAAATACCAGTTTCCATTGTTTATGTCACCCCTCTCCTCAACCTCTATGTGTCCAAAGCAGAATTTATAGTAATTTGTCTCCAAAATCATTAAATTTCTTTTCTATTAATGGCATCTTCATTCACTCCACCAAAGAGACTTAGGACTTTGCAGTCACCTCTTGATTCCTCCCTTTTCTTTTTTCCTCATCTAGTCACCATTTTCCTCTTTATTGTTTCTTCCCTATGTTTGGTCAGATTAGTCTTCTCTCCTTTCCATACTCATTGACTGATACTAGTTCACTGTCCCATCATGTCACAGCTAGATTAACACAACATCCTCTAAGCTGGTCTTCCAGTTTCCCTTCTACCACTATGACTTTCATTCTGTACACATCGCATGAAACATAGCTTTTATCAGGTGTCTTCCTTGCTAGAAAATCTTCAGGATCTCTCTGTTGTTTACTGGATGACATTGTAAATGTTAAGAAGTGACAAGAAGGAAATGTGGGCCTGGAACTCAGGAGGGAGAACAGCTTTGGAGATGCATGTTTGGAAATTGACTCCCTGGTCATGATGCCTAATGACTGGGCACAGTAAGAATTCAATAATTCCTTGCCATATTTATCAATACAACATGGATATCTAATTCTGATAGTTTGGTCTTCAAATTATCTTATTTTCCTTGATAACAATATATAATATATGAATTAACTGAGTAATTTAAACTATTCACCAGCTTAGAGTTCACATGAACTGGTCTCAATAAGTAGGAGCCTCTTGGAAATAATACCATTAAGACTGTTCCTTGTGAACATCAGAAATATGACTTGCTATGATCTGAGACTTTCTGCTGCACCCCTTTACTTTCACAACCCCCCCCCCATTTCTTCTATAAGTAATAAGTCTTAACACACACACATTCACATGCACACACACACACACACAGAACAAGTTGTTTAAAAGACTTGTAACAAAAGAAGTCAATAGAATTGCACCCTTCAAGTGAACTCCTTTCCTGGGAGGTTTGGAGTTTCTACCAGCTCAAAGATTTGGACTTAGTCATGACCGCACTCAGTGAATAGATTTGAAAGTGTCAGTGAAGTTCAAAGTTACATATCCTTAAAGCTTACCTGCTTCCCACTGAGGCTGACTTGCTCACCTCCTGCTGCCAGCTATCTGATGGTCTACTTTCAAGCAGGCATTGATAGCAAAAAAATCAGCTTTTGTGCAGCCACCCCATGATGGGTACCTGGACTTTTTCAATAGGCAAAATGTTTTAGAACTATTTATTTTTCTTGGATACCTCATTTTGTAAATGCCATGCTGTCTTTACAAAAGAGCAAATTTCCTTTTTTTCTGAACATTCAATCAGATTGCCAGGAAAATTGGGAAAATGTGTATTGTAAGAGGGTTAGGAGCTTAGTAGAGGTAGTGAAAGTGACTGGTCTCTCCTCTCAGTTTTCTCCACCATTTCGCAGTAAATGCTATCTAAATGGAGGGTTTTGTGGTAAATTAGTGGCCACCCCAAAAAGGTGAAAGATGGCTCACATGTAAAGGTTGTCTAAATATAAATGTTTGGAGCCAAGTTTATTGAAATGAAGTTTGGAGGTGAAGTCAGTGGGTCCTCAGTCTCAGGGTATGGTACAGCAACACAACTGTTGATTAGATCCCCTGCTACTTCCAAATGAGATCTTGTTTTGCCAGAATCTCCTTTTCTCTGCTATTGGGTCTGCCAACCAGCTGGGATTCAGGTTGTCCATGAAGAAAGCAGCAACTTAAAATGGAAGTGTCTGGATTTCTGCTATCTATCCTCGTTCCCATCATGGGATATAGCATCCCTAACAGGTTTCCCTACTTTTCAATCTTGCTTTGAATTTTTCAGTACATTAATTGGTGTAAAGACAAGGTGTTATTTACTGCTGCTGTTTCCCAAATCTATTCTTAGGATATTTGAAGATATACTTGTCCTCACCAACTGGTCCAAAGCATCAGGGAGGGTGTTCTATATGATTTCCCAATCTATGAGCCCATACCTCTTACAAACAGGGAAGTACTCCTTAATTTATAGGAATTCAAGAGTATGCTGAATTTAAAAAAAAACCTACTGGAACATAAAACAGAAATAGAACATTGAAATTTCTTTCTTATGCCAATATAATTTCCTTTAAAAAAAACCAGACAGAAAAGATAGCATGTAAGCTCTCCCTCTCTATCTCTGTCTCATCTGTCTATCTCTCTGTCTGTCTCTATCTGCCCCTCTCTCTGTCTGCCTCTCTCTCACTGACTCCATCTCTCTTTCTCTCCTATCTCTGTATGTATCTGTCAGTCTATCAGATACTTATTCAATTATTATCTCTGACAGTTTGAGGGTCCAAGTTTAATATTATGGACCCCTAAAGGTAAGTAAAATGTGGAGTTAGAATTAGGAGAATATAGAAAGCATTTGTTATCTTGTGAGAAGGTAGATAGGTTCACATAGCCTGAAGTTAGAATAGAGAAAATCAACTAAAATGAGATGTAGATGGTGTGTAAACTACAAGTCAAGACAGAATGCTCATTAGGAATGTGTTCTACCTTGCTTATTTGAATAATAGCACAGAGCAAACTGCCTATTAGCTTAATTCTGCTGAAAGTCCATCACGCTGAGTCCTAGACGAGATGTGGTTTTGTATCTGGGTCAGCATTAGTATGGTACTTTTAATTAATTATGTGCTTCTACTCAGTAGGTATTATTTCTTCCTTCACTCTTCATAGGTAGACTGTCAAGTTTTAGAGTAGTAATGCTGATAACCAAAATTAAGTAGCCACCTCTTAGAATCCCTCCCTTTCTTCAAGGCTTAATTTATGAGCTGTTTCCTACAGGAAGTCAAGTAAGATCTATTCGTTTTCAAGTGTCCCCTACTCCCATTATCATATATCCCCTTAACTCTTTACCTCTTCTTCCCCACAACAGAAAGTAAACTTCTTGAGACAGGATACTGATTTTCATTTCATTTTTGTATATCTAATATCTAGTACTTAATAAATGGTTGGTGGATCGGATTGGATTGGATGTGATTTCAGGGAAATTACATAAGCTCCTTCTGTATCATTTTCCCCATCTGTCATACATACCGTGTTTCCCTGATAATAAGACACTGTCTTATTATTTTTTTTGGACAGAAAAACACCAGAGGGCTTATTTTCAGGGGAGGGCTTATTTTAATGAACATTGACAGCAATTTTAATAAACAGGTAAATGTGAACAAAAAAATGTACCTTTATTCAATAAGCAAATCACTGGGGAAGAACAGGATGACGCACTCACTGCTGCAGCTCTGATTGGATGCAGCTCGGAACGCGGCATGCGTTTTACCGGGGGGGGGTGCATACAGAGGGTACCGTAATGTAGCATGTAGCGCAGGGGATCACCTTCACTACAGTAGCAATCTCAATAGTGCTTATTTTCGGGGGAGGGCTTATTTTAGAGGAATCTTACACAGTAAGGGGAGGGCTTATTTTCGGGATAGGTCTTATTATCGGGGAAACACGGTATTGTTTCCCACAGTATCTAGTAATTAGCAGAAGAATACTAGATATTGATTGCTCAAACCTGAAAAATTAAGACAAAATTACAAATGGTGGCTGTGATTAGGCATAAGTGAAAGTGACAGTTTATGTAACACTTGATTGGACAATTGCCTCAGAAATTTTCATAGAGAATTGTAAATGATTGTATTATGTATGTATCCACACTTATACATACATATATATGTGTGTGTGTGTGTTTGTGTGTGTGTGTGTGTGTGTGTATGTTTCTGTATGAATCCTAACTCTTCCAAAGTAGGAAGTATTTAAATGGATGGGACAATTCCATAACCTCTGCTTAAGCTGTGTTTGTCTTCTTGGCAAAGGTAATCACCAGTGATACAAGTATTAAATGAGACTGTGGCTCCTTGCTTGAAGAGTGTGCTCTGCCTTAGTAGGGAGGATAAAGAATAATTAGGTGGGTTTTGAGAAACAATTGAAGTGTTTTTTCCTTCTCAGTTCCCACAAGAGAGTGGGGACTGCTTGGTGACAAAATTGTCTGCCCCGGTCTGCCACCTGAAATTGTAGAAATCAACTTTAAAAGGTGAAGTGAAACAGCAAGAACCCGATGACATGCCACAAGGGAAGTGGCAAAAGCCTTATAAGCAATCAATCAATGGATGTTTAATAAGTACCTACTCTGTGCTAGGCACTACACTAAGCACTGGGGTTGTAAAGAAAGGTAGAGTCTCTGCCCTCAAGGAGCTTGTGTTCTCTTTATAGAGATTAAAAAATTAGTAAAATTCATTTGGAAGAACAAAAGGTCCAGAAGATCAAGGGAATTAATGAAAAGAAATGCTAGGGAAGGTGGCCTAGATATACCAGATTTTAATCTGTATTATAAAGCAGCAGTCATCAAAACTACTTGGTACTGGCTGAGGAATAGAGCAGTGGATCAATGGAATAGATTAGGCACACGAGATTCAGAATTCAATGACTATAGTAATCTATTGTTTGATAAACCCCAAGACCCCAGTTTTGGGGGATAAGAACTCACTATTTGACAAAAACTGCTGGGGAAACTGGAATATAGTATGGCAGAAACTGGGCATAGACCATTATCTAACACCGTATGCAATAATCAAGTCTAAATGGGTAAATGGATCTAGGTATAAAGGATGATACTGTAAGCAATCTGGGAAAGCAAGGAATAGTTTACCTGTCAGATTTATGGAGAGGGGAAGACTTTATGACCAAACAAGAATTAGAGAGCATTATAAAATGCAAAATGGATAATTTTGAATACATCAAATTGAAAGGCTTCTGTACAAACAAAGCCAATGTGATGAAGATTAAGAGGGAAGTGGAAAATTGGGAAAGAATTTTTACAAACCAATGTCTCTGATAAAGGCCTCATTTCTAAAATATACAGAGAAATGAGTCAAATCTGTAAGAATATAACTCATTCCCCAATTTATTAATGGTCAAAGGATATGAACAGGCAGTTCTTGGAGGAAGAAATGAAAGATATCTATAAGCATATAAAAAAATTCTCTAAATCACTATTGATTAGACAAATGCAAATCAAAACAACTCTGAAGTACCACATCTCACCAGTCAGATTGGCTAAGATTACAAAACATGAAAATGACAAATGCTTGAGAGGATGTGGAAAAATTGGAACACTAATGCATTGCTGGTGGAGTTGTGAACTGATTCGACCATTCTGGAGAGCAATCTGGAACTATGCCCAAAGGGCTATATGTAATTTCATACCCTTTGACCCAGAAATACCACTTCTAGGTAAAAGATCATAGAAGTGGGAGGAATACCCATATGTACAAAAATATTTATAGCAGCTTTTTGTGTGGTGGCAAAGAATTGGAAATTAAGGGGATGCCCATCAATTGGAGAATGGCTGAACAAGTTGTGGTATGTGAATGTAATGGAATACTATTGTGCTATAAGAAATGAGGAGGAGATGGACTTTATATTTACCTGGAGAAGCTTATAGGAACTGATGCTGAGTGAGAAGAGCAGGACCAGGAAAAATTTGTACACAATTACAGACACAATGTATGTGTGATGACCAACTTTGATAGACTGGACTCTTCTCAGCAATGCAGGGTTATAAGTCAACCCTAAAAGACTCAGGATGGAGAGAGATGTCTACATTCAAAGAAAGAACTAGAAAGAACAGAGTTTGAATGCAGATTGAAGCAAATTACCTGCTCTCTTTCTTTTTCTTGTTTGTTTGTGTTTCCTCTTTCCCATTGTTCATTCCATCCAATACAATCCTTCTTTATAACCTGACTAATGTCTAATGTGAAAGTTTTTGCAGATCCTATACTTGATTGTGTGCCACCATGGGGGGGGTTAGGGGGAGACAATTTGAAACTCAAGGAATTATGGAACTGAATCTTGTAAACTAAAAGTAAACAAACAAATTAATAAATACCAAAAAAAAGAAGTTTGTTTTCTCATGGGGGAGACACATATGCAAAAGCTATTTAGAGATACATACAGAGAAGGTGAAAGGTAATCCCAAAGTGGAAGGCGCTAGCAAATGGGGGACTTAAACTGGGTCTTGATGGAAACCTGAGATTCTAGGAGGCAGAAATAAAGGAGAACATTAATGGCATAGGTGAAAAGCTGTTCAAAGGCATTAAAATAATTAATAATAAATACTAAGATTTGATAAGTGCTTTATAAATATCTCACTTTATTTTCACAACCCTGGGAAGTAAGTGCTAGTGTTATTCCCATTTTACAGATAAGGAAACTGAGGCAGAGTGTGATTTTTTTTTTTTAATAATGGCTAAGTGACTTACCCAGGGTCATATAGGTAGTTAAGTATCTGAGACAAAATTTAAATTCATGTTTCCATGATTCCAGGTCCAATGCTTTTCCCACCACTCCTCCCATTTCCATGGAGATGAGAGAGAGAGAGAGAGAGAGAGAGAGAGAGAGAGAGAGAGAGAGAGAGAGAGAGAGAGAGAGAGAGAGAGAGAAATGTGAAGAACAGCAAGTGGCCATTATTGCTGGACCTGAGAGTGCATAGAGGATGGCATATTTTAAGACAACTGTGAAAACAGAAAGGGGACAGGTGGTGAAAAGTTTTCAGTGACAAATAATGGAGTTTACATTTGATCCTAGAGACAATAGTGAACCATGGTATCAAATGAATTCCAGATTGTCAACAGTGACTCAATCATGAAGTGAAACAATGAGTTCAGTAACAACCACATGTGTCCAAAAAGGACTTCAATATTGTTGTTGTTGTAGTTGTTTTTCAAACATTTCTGTCACATTCAACTCTTCATGATCCCATTTAGAGTTTTCTTGGCAGAGATATTGGAGGGGTTTGCCATTTTACAGATGAGAAAAATAGCCAAGCAGGATTCAGTGACTTGCCTAAGATCACCCAGCTAGTAAGTATCTCAGGCAAGATTTGAACTCAGGAAGATGAGTCTTCCTGACTCCACTTCTGACTCTCTGGCACTCTATCTACTATGTCACTTAGCTGGAGGATAAATTAAAAAAGTACAGAATCTCAGGCAGAGATTAATGAGTATTAGAAACAGAGGCCATTGGGGTGGCTAAGGTGGCACAGTGAATAGAGAACTGGCCCTGAAGTCAGGAGGGCCTGAGTTCAAATCTGGTCTCAGATACTTAACACAAAAAACTAGCCGTGTGACCTTGGACAAGTCACTTACCCCCAGTTGCCCTACCTTCCCCTCTCCAAAAAAAAAAAAAAACAAAGCAAAAACCAAAAAAAAACCCAGAGGCCATTTAATTTATTCAATGTGATATTACATAGAGTGTACCTCCTATCTTCATTTAGCCACAAATTTGACAAGTGTGGCATCTAGGTCTTCATAACAGCAACTAATAAGAAGGATTGAATGGAACATTTTCAAGGACAGATCCTTGCTGTACTCCACAAAAAGCCTATACTGACCTTGATCAGTTAATTATCATTTGTTGTGTTCAGTTGTTCAACCAGTTTCAAATCCATCTAAGTGTACTGTAAACCAGCACATAACTCTCCTGTTTGTCCACAAATATATGTTTAGGGGCTTTGCCAAATGTCTACAAGAAATCCAAATATACTTTGCCTGTGACATTTATTCCTCTGCTATGCATTTCTGATAACCTTATTAGTAATAAAAGACTTGGGATAGATGGCCATTAACATTATTTACAATTCTAATATTCTATGAAAAGAACTCAGAATCCCTGGAAATATATGTCAGGTGCAAAATATTTCCCATAAAGAAATGGAAGGGGCAAAGGACAGATTTGTGAGCTAACCTCCACCTTCATAAGATTGTGACAAGTCTTTTTCAAATGTGGTCCTTGGTTTGGGGCCTGTTTTGAAGTCACAACACCTATCCTACCTAAAAGAGTGGGATTCTTGGCTTTAACAGGAGTGCCAAACCTATATGGAGCAAGTTCCCACAAGCTGTCACTTGCCTGAGATTTGGGATATTGCAGGACCTGGGGAAGGTGCTTAGGGATATCTGGAAACATCGAACTTCTATCTCCATGGATCTTTAAATAAAAGCCATGCAAGTAAAGTTTAATATACTATATTATAATTATTTTTGTAATATATATTATGATATATATTATATTATTTTTCATCGGAGTATCCTCTAAACCAATAGTAGCTCATATTGAAATGAAAGAAAGGGAGACCAAGAAGGGCTTCCCATAACCAGTGACACCTGACACAAGCCCTAAAAGAAGGTGAAGATTCTAAGAAGCAGAGATGAGAAAACATGGCAGACATCATCTACAAAGGCCACAAATGATGGAAGGGTAGAAGGTTTGGGGAATAACAAGTTGGTCTTATTTGACTGATAAAGCAAATTTTAAAGGAAGTGGCATAAAAAGATTCAGGAAAAGTAGGGTAGAGCCATATTAAGAGAGGCCTTAAAGGTAAGAAATTATTTTACATGAGTATGAATATTAATTATAATGGCTTTGTTTTTCTTTTAAATTGAGAGATAAAGAGGAGGCTAGGTGGCTCAGTGAATAGAGCACTGGTCCTGGAGTCAGGAGGACCTGAGTTCAAATCTGACCTCAGACACTTAACACTTACTAGCCATGTGACCTTGGACAAGTTAACCCCAATTGCCCTGCTCTCCCCGCTCCAAAAATCAATAAGTAAATAAATTGCTAGATAGGAGGGAAAGAAAAGAACTGCTAGTTAATGTTTTTTTGCCTTTTTTTTGGAGGGCAATTGGGGTTAAGTAAGTAAGTTGCCCAAGGTTACATGGCTAGTTTTGTTTTGTGTGTGTGTGTGTGTGTGTGTGTGTGTGTGCATGTGTATGTGTGTGTGTGTGTGTGTGTGTGTGTGTGTCTGTGTGTGGGTGTTAAGTGTCTGAGGTCAGAACCCAACTTGGGTCCTCCTGACTCCGGGGCCGGCGCTTTACTCACTGCATCACCTTGCCTCCCCATTGCTAGTTAATTTTTAAAAACGAAATTAATGAATGTTATTTTTTTTAAAGAAGAAATAGGTAGCCACCAAAGCTTTTTGAGCAAAAGGGAGATATTATTAGTCCTATACTTTAGGCAGATATCTTTGGCAGCTGTAATGGAGAATAGATTAGAATCAGGGGGGATCTTTCCCTGTTATAAAGTAGACTTGAGAAGGTTTCTCTACCTAGAGCATTTCTCGTGTCTCATAGCTAAGTTCTGAAATTAAAATTATGTTCAGTATCTAGCACTTAGATAATTTCTAAAACTGAACCAGGCTCTACCAAATGGGCCATCTTTGTTCTCACTCACCAGAAGGTACACATTATGGGTTCCCAATATCTGTTACAAAACGAATTTGAAAATCTAGCCTGCTTTGTTTTCTTTATTTCCATTTTAAATGTTTTGCTCTCAGATACATGGACATCTGAAATAGCACTTACCAGGGGAACACATGATTTTTGTATATTTATCCATCCCTCCTAGTAATCTCTGGTCATCCTGTCAACATACCCTGGAAAAAATCTGTCAGGTGACTGATAAGCTTTTTGTTTAGAATTTTCTTGTCAAACAGAGAAGTCACTTGATAATCAATAGCCATTCTTCTAAATGATTCCATGTCATCCCAAGAGTAACAAAAGTCACCTTGGAAATAAAAAATATGCCACAGCTTCTGCTTAGGAGAGGCCACTTGAAAGGCATTTTGTTTGGGAAAGAGGCTCCTGAAATCTTTTAACTAAGTAAAGGGAAGGTTGAGATTTATTTTGTGAAAGTTAAACAGCAGGGTATAGGGAGAGAAGGTTGGCCTTGAAGTCAGGAAGGCCTGAGTTCAAGTCTTCTCTGATAAGGCAAGACACTTAAAACTTCTCTGTGTCCCAAACAAATTTCTAAGACTATAAATGGAAGAACATTTGTTGATTTTTATTCGTAGGGAGTTCCCTACATGGATAAATCACAACTTAAACCCCCTCCTGCATTCTTTCCTTCCCTCCTCCCCCACCATATCCCCCCACACAAAGTTCCAAATCTTGTCTAGTTAAATCATATGTAAGATCATTGGAACTAAAGTATCAGTATAGAGAACTCCAAGTAAGGAAATTTCCTGTCATTGAAGACTGGCATTTTTCCCTGTACTTTCTGGCCTTTAAAACATTATCTAGGGCATTATGTAGTTAAGTGACTTGCCCAAAGTCACTCAGACAGTTTCATATGCTCTGCTTGTATCATATGTATCATAGGCTCTGCTTGAAAGCATGTATCCTAACTCCAATGTGGCACCTCTGTCATTGGAGTGAAGAGGTCAGAATCTAGATTTCAAAGCTTTGAGGAGTCACTCTCATCACTATGCAGCTCTCTTTCTCTGTCTCTGCCTCTTTTTGTCTCAGTTTCTCTCTGTGTGCATGCATATAGTACACACATATGCATATATGTGTGCACATACATATATGCATATATACATAAGAAAGAAATGATTATTTCATATTAATTACCAATTATTAATTGAGATTAAGATTTTTTCTTTCTATTTTCTCATTTAGAAATAAACCCTGGTAGTTTAATACACCCAGTCACTGAAAGATGTTACTGACCTTGCCCCCAGATTTCCCTCACCTAGACCATCTTATCTAAATAGAATTGTTAGCCCACTCAACTAGAAAAATCTTACATAGAGAATCTATGTGAATTCTAGCCCATCATGTTTTATTCAGACTTGGGTAGGCAGTAGATCCTTTGTCTAAGAATGCCAGAGGTTGAGGGTGGCTTGAGAGTAAGAGTGATATAACCTTGTCTCTTAGCCCCTCATTAGTAGAAGTCAACCTCTCATTATTAACCTCTCATTCTCTCATTAATTATTGACCAATCAGAATCAGCTGCTGCATGTTGGGAACACCCACTTTTCCAAGGATATAAAAACAAGAGGCAAACAAAAGGGGTCTTTAGCTTATAAGAGACAGTCAGATGACAATCCTTTTATTAATTATTGACTAGCCATAATTAATAAAATTCTTAATTACACAGAAACCGAGTCTCTTGAACTTTTCATTTCACACACACACGTATATAGACCCATTATCAGGGAGGGGGAATGGTGACATGGTCAGCCCTACACTTGATATGAATCACTTTGGTAGTTCAGTAGAGAATGAATTAGAAAGGGGAGAAGCTAGAGTTAAGGGATACCCATTGGAAGGCTATTGTTATAATGATGAAGGCTTGAACTAGTATGATATGAGTGGAGAGAAGGAGGACTATATACGTTATTGTAAAGATGGCAGGAAAGCCATATTTAGTCGTTGATATTGGACAAGTCGGGTGAGTGAGAGTGAGAAGCAGAGGGTCACACTGAGATTGTGAACCTGCGTGTCTCAGTGCTGCCTTCAGAGGTAACAGGGGTGATCAGAATATCAGGCTTTTTTGAAAAAAGATACCTATACCGGAAATGTTGGGATGGGGTGCCATATAGAATATAGGGGGGGTTGATTCTTTAAGCCCAACTCAAAGAAGCCAGATATTACAAGAGATTCTTCCCAAGAGACTTCAATAACGTATTCAGTTTGTGGGGCAGCCAGGTAGCACAGCGAGTAAGAGCACCGGCTCCAGTGTTGAGAAGACCTGGAGATCGAATCCTGGGCTCAGACACTTAGTATCCACCCAGAAACACCTGGCCGTGTAACCTTGAGCAAGTTGCTTAACCCCAATTGCTTAGGGGTGGCCAGGTGGCTCAGTGAGTAAGAGCACCAGCTCCAGTGTCAGGATGACCTGGATTAAATCCGGGCTCAGATACTCAGCACCACACCCAGAAATAACTGGCCATGTAACCTTGAGCAAGTTACTTAACCCCGATTGCTTTAAAAAAAAAAAAAACATATTCAGTTTGATTTTAGATGTGCTAGAATCTAAGGCTCTCCAGTGCTAAAAACAAACGAACAAACAAAAAAGAAACAATAGCACTGAGAATGCTGAAATTCAGAAGTGTGTTATTAACTTGACAGTGAGTGAAAGCTGAAAGCACTAAACATCAATGATCATTATTGTTGTTTTCCTCCCTATGGCCACTCATTGCTAACCACAATATAAAATTAAGTTCCTTGCAAGGAGTAAGTGTTCTACTTGGCCCCAGAGAGCACAGTCAGGAAAAACTAATGGACCATAAAGGGGGAAAAAGCAAATTCCAAACAGATAAATCTTAAGGTGAAATGGGTTGCTCAAGGAGATAGTGCTTTCCCCTCAATGAAAATCAAGCAAATATTGGAAGATCACTTGTTGGGCATGTTGCAGAGTATCTTCCTCTGTACAGATATGGGTTAGTTGAATTAAATGGTTTTTAAATCTCCTTTCAACACTGAGCTTTTGAGTCTTTATTTCAAGAATCCAATAAGTTATCTTTCATATCACTTCTCTACATTAAAACATTTTCTAAAAACACAATGTTGTCTTCCTTTTTGGAGAAAAAAATGGTAAACCACTCTAGAATCTTTACCAAGAGAACCCCAAATGGGGTCACAAAGAGTCAGACATGACCAGAATGACTGAACAACAAAACTCATTGTGAGAGCATCAGTGAAATACCAAGAGGAACATAAAAGTTCATGAATCAAAAATGTATGAATCACAGTCATGCAAGCATACAACTCCTCAGCCCTATAGTCCCATGACAAGATGAACAGTGGCTTAGGAGTACAGTAAAATGCATACCATGATTGAAAGCTGAGATCTCTGGGGCCCTGCCCTTATGTAGATTTATAGGTACTGTTTGGGAAAGGGACCATCGATCAATGGGTTGTCTAGATGACAAACTGTAACAATAATGCAATATTCACAACACCCACGGTGGCTCTGAATATGCTGGTATAGTTGTGAACCACAACATGTAACAGTCTCTCCACATGGAGGACAGAAGCAAAGCCTTTATTCACATACCAGACAACTGAGTCCTTGTGATAGTAATGGAATATAAAGATCCTCCTGTATTGGCTTGGTTTTTGGTTTGATTGTGTTAAAACCCAGAGTTTGTTAATCTCACCTGTGGGATGGACTTGTTGACTTAAAAAGAGAATCCTGAACTGGGAGGAGCTGGTGACATAGATTTGGAGAGACACAGGAGAGAGGCAGAAGAACTTTTTGGAAGCAGCACCTTTGGAGGCAGAGAGAGACTGAGAGGATTGCTGAGGGCCACTTTGAATTGCCCTGGACTTTTGAGACCTGCCCCTGGAGCTGTCAAGGACTGAGGAGACATGGCTGTTTTGCTGGTACTTTGTCTGTCTGCTTTGATGTTGTTTTGCCAGATTTGTCCACTGGTGAAAGACAGTCCTGTTGTTGAAGAAGTTCTGGAAACTTGCTGTTGGTTAAGAGCTCCTGAGACTGTCCTGCAGACAGAGAGTGAATACTGTCCACTGGTGAAGGACAGTGCTGTTGTTGCAGGGGTCTGGGAACCTTTCTGTTGGTTCAGAAGCCCTGAAGAAGGATTTTCTTGTTGTATGTTTACAGAAATCCTGGGAGAGGGTTTTGCTAATGTTTTCAGGGGTCCTAGGACTGTTCTGTAGACAGAGGATGAATTAATGAAGAGACTGGCAATGTATCTTGTGGCCTTGCTAAGCTTTGTCTCCCCAGGAACAAAGATTGCTGAGAACTTGCCTTGTGTCAAGATGAAGAAAAGACCTCCATTTGGGTATTAAGTGCTGTGCTTAAACTTGTTGTAACTTTGGGGTAGATTCAATTGTGATCCAGGGGTGGGGAACTTTTGACCTTTTTGTGTTCTATGATTGAACAAATGAATGTACTTTACTTATGATTGGAAACTAATCTCCATTTGAGAAGAGTGGCTTTGTGATGGACTAAATGAAGGTACAGCCTAGGGGTGGAGTAGTATTTAGAACAGGGACTTTGTGATTGATTGAATGAATGTAAGGTCCTGGGGTGGGGTAGTACTTGGAGATTATTTAATCACACTTAGTAAATGCTGTATTTTGAATGATGTCATATTTTGATGTTCTCTGTTCTTAATTTGTCACTGAATAAAATGGAGAGCACCTATGCTGGTATTCTGAACCTTGGGAAGCTGCCTTTCCTTGGCATTACAGTACAGTCCTAAAACCAGAAGGTCAAAGTCATTACAGCAACCATGAAGTTGGTGCACATATAATGCAGGGAACACCCACATTTCCAAGCCTTCAAAACAAAACAGGCTCCCTTAGGTAAAATCCTCCTCTCCTCACTTACTCACTCCCTCAAGCAAGGATCCTCCTCTCCTCAGTCACAGTAGCTGTTCAACCTCCATGCTGCTGACTCCCAGCAGTTTCCATTCCTGGAAGTTCTCAGCACAAGTTCTGGCTGGCTCTCAGAAAAAGTTCTTCCAACACAAGGTCTGTTCTCTAAATCTCTTCCCTCTACAGCCTGGGCCTCTCCTTATATATGGACTTAGCTCCTCCCTGCCGCACCCCTTCCTGTTACATCAGCAACTTCATCTCACTGTGAGATTCACAATTTTTGGGTCTTAACAATTGATACAATTATGAGCTTGAAACTAAGTGCTAAGTACCTGTTAGCTTGCCAATACAAGGGGCATGGAAGATCTTCAAATCCCATTACCGTTACACAAACCTTTCACCTTATTCACCACAAATACATTGTAATTAGGAAAATTTTCTAACCTTGCATACCTGGCTCAGATAGTTTGCTAAAATGATTATAATCAATAGAATATTGCATCCCTGGCCTAAATATAGATGAACAAGCCAATTATTGGGTACATAGCAACTTCCCATTATGTAAGTGGATCAATGAGTGGTCAAATATAGCGTCACTTCTGTCAGGTAGGGTCCAGCTAGTCAGGAAGTGTCAGTCCTCACACTTCCCTAAAACATAATAATATTCCCCAACAAAGCAAGGTTATATTGTGTGTAGAGAATGCTTTCTCAAAACAATTTGTAATATTAATTAAAGACTCAGCAGAATTCACTGAGCTTATACCTGTTTATTATGCCTGTAAATATGCTGTTTCAATATGATACATATGATGATACAATGCAATTCCATGCAATATGATATGATATGATAAGATGCAATAAGATTCAAAGTAATGTGATATGATATAGTAAAATATAACATAATACAATGTAAAATATGATACACCACACAACATGATATGTTAAAATGTATATAAATAGTTATATAGAAGCTGCATACAGAGTAGATAGAAAGTAACTTTTGAAGGTTAGAATGGATAAGTGGGGCTATAGATACAGTGCCCAGCCTGAAGTCAGGAAGACTCAACTTCCCAAGGTCAAAACTGGGTCTCAGACACTTACTTGATGTGTGACCCTGGGCAAGTCACTTAACCCTATTTATCTCAATTCCTCATGTGTAAAATAATCTAGAAAAGGAAATAGCAAACCCCTCTAGTATCTTTGTCAATTTGTGTCCCAAATGGGGTTGAACATGACTAAAAATGACTGAACAACAACAAAGCTTTGAGGGGAAGACATCTGGTGCTTGGGACTTGGAAAGGTGAGGGACTATAGAAGATGAGATTTGAAATAAGTCAAGAATTCTAAGAAGCAGAGCTGAGACGGGAGAATATTCTAGATGCAAGGGAAGGTAACTGCAAAGGCAGAGAGAGAGAAGAAGAAGCACATCCCCTGAGAGGAACAGCAAGTTAGCTTGTGAGACTGGATTGTAGAATACATAGGACTGATATGTTAGAAGACAAGGAAGATAGATGTGGCCTGGTTATGAATGCCAAAGAGAGGAGTTTACATTTGATGCTAGAAACAATAAGGAGCTCTTGAAGTTTAGTAAATCATGCCCTCAAGGCTGGAGGTGGAAAGGCCAGGTTCTTCACTCCACTTTCAGACTGACACATTCTCAATATCCATGACAGGAGCCCTAGACATAGTGTATTTTCTTTTAGGATCCTGGAGAGACTTCTTTAAAATCAAATGTACTGGCAAACAATGATACCTGTTTTATTTTAATAGTATATATCCTGATGGATATTGAATGTTTGTAAATTATTGTGATGGTAATCCAATTCTGTTCAACAACCATTTGTTAAACTCTTGTTTTGTGCAAGTCACTGTGGCAGACTCAGGTAACAAAGATTTAAAAAAAATGGAAAATCCACCTCCTAAAAGAGCTTACATTTTATTGGACATATTAAGAGGATTTAAAAATATCTGTGAAAGTTTATATTGCATAAATACTTTCACAAATATAAGCTAGGATTCTCTCAAGGCAACCTACTTGGCTTCACTGTACTCTAAATGTATTTTTCTCCTAATTTGATCTTAGAAAAGACTACAAGTCAAATAAAGGCCCATTTGATGTAAATAAAAACCTCTGTAGCTTCTCTGAGGAACCATCTTGTTAAGCAACAAATATCTCAAATAAAGCCTTTCAGGACTAGAGACATAGTAATGACTAGATTGGCTGATACTTAAGAAGTAAACCCAAAAATGAATGTATCCAACTCAGGGGTTCTTATAGATCTTATTCATTAAGGTTCTAATTGTGTATTCTCTTAAATAAGGACCCAAGAGAGAACTGATTGTGCAAAAGGACACAGACTAGGTATCAAATTACTGGTTTTCGCCTTTGTCTTATAAGTATAGCCCAGCTAAAATATAAGCACAAATTCAGTTGCTGTCAAAATAGTCACTTATTTATTAAGAGCCTACAATGCACCAAGCTCTTTCTTTCTTTTTTCTTTCTTTTTCTCCTTCTTTCCTTCCTTCCTCTCTCTTTCTCTCTCTTCTTCCCTTCCTTCCTCTCCTTCCTTCCTTCTTCCTTTCTTCTTTCTTTCCTTCTTCCTTCTTTCTCCCATACCTAGTATTTCATTGATTTAAGTAACTCCTGGTAAGGAAATTCTCTCTACCAATGAAGATCATCACCTGCTCATATTGTCTTAGAGAGTTAGAGTTGATTGGAATGTTAAGTCTTAAAATGATAAGTGGCTCCTGGAGAAAACAAACTTAATACTGAAGGGATTTGGATAATTAAAAATGTTATTAAAATGTGAAATATTATTAAAAATAACAAATCACCACTAGGGAAAAGGACATACTTGACCTTTCTCTTCTCAGGAAGGAATTCCTATCACTTCTTCAGCCTAGTCTATTCTACAAGTCAATTTCCTCAAGTAGTCTCTTTTAAGTGATAGCAGCAATTTCAGGTGTTTTGTTCTGAAGTAGGCTTGTGATGTTTGGCAATATGACAGAAGCCATTGATATTTGAGAAGAACAGTGCACTTTTTTTCAGAGTACAGAAAAGATTTAAGTTTGAGCACCACAGACCTTATGAGGCCAAACTTCCTAAAATTAAAGGAAATGTCTGATGAAAATTTTCTTGTTCCTATGTCTTTGATGTCCTCACAATGACAAGGTAAATTCCAACTGTGTACAAATAGTTGTAAAATATCATTTCACAGGAGTCAGGGAATGCCATGCGCATAGCACCAATATGCAATGTTCTGCTACTGACCTGTGAAAAAAGACTATAATGGAACCAACAGAAGAAAGAAACCATGTGAATTATGGTTTATGCCAAAGGCATAGTCCCGGATTTATAGTTATTGCACCACCTGTGATGTTGAATTCAAAACAGGGTGCAGAAAAATGGCCCTTATAGGTTTCTCATGTAATAACTAAATAACAGAATGTACTAAGGGGAAAAAAAGTAACAAAAACACATAAACTGAAATGACTCTTAAATCTCTTCTTGAGATTAGAAATATGCAACAAAACCACTTTAGGGAAATAAACTCCCTCAGATAAGAAAACAAAATCCTCAAATTCCATTTCTTGCCAGAAGCATTTCTAGATTAGGCCATTTGGGTGAAGGCTTTTGCTTCCCTCAAATTTCTGTGTCTATCAATTGGCTTTTCCCTTCTGTTCACATTAAACTCAGCTCAGCACACATAAAAACTGTAACATAAAATGTGGGAAAACAGTAGGAAAACAATCTCCATAGAATTAACCTAACAATAAAAGAACGTGAAAGGAGAGTTGAGATTGATTCTGAATATTTACTACCATTGTGTGTATGGTCAGCAACAAAAAGACCATGTGGTAAGTGTGGATATTACCCTTTTGAGCAACTTGGAGTAGTTTTGGATATATATTATAGGGATGGGGCATGTCTTTACCCCTCACACTTGGCAGAAAAACTGCTGACTACCCCACTGTGAAGGAAGCAAGATGGTTTTTGAAAATGGGATTTAAAAAAAAAGAAAATGGTATTGGATATCTGGATCACAGAATAAAATATAAAAATTATAGACTAGGACAGGACGAATTTAACAAAAATTGCTAGGCATGTGTTTCATTACTGCCTTGAAAACTGTAATAAAAAAACTCACAAAATGAAGAGAGAGATAAAAAAAAAACTGTCTATATATCCAGCAAGTTACATACTATAGGATAGATCAACATATAAGGGGAAAAATAGTAGTTGAGATATTAAGAAAAGCCTAGGACACTGGTCAACAGGAAAACACGTGGCATGTGTCAACCTTTTAAAAGTTTGGTTAAAGGGGACAGCAAATAGGGATATGCAGTCACCTCATTTTATTCCCTTAAGCTAGAGAAACTTGTACAAGGAGTGCAGGAGCTGAGTCCTGACTGATGAACAAAAATATGAGAGAACTTAAATACATTTTAGGACCATCCCAGTCCAGGGTCGCTGTGTCACACAAATTTATGATCCCCATAAATGTTTAATCATTGTATGCGAAAGGAATTTTCTTAATTGAATAAATGGTAAATACAATAAAACAAGAGAGTTGAAAAGTGTCAATTGAAATTATGATTCAGAATATCTGTGTTTTATTTACCATTAACATTCTATAACATGGTATATGTTCAGAAAATATTAACATAAGAAAAAGTCCCATTACTCAAGTTAATGCTTCGAATGGAGGGTCTCCTCCATAAGGGCCATTGTAAGCCGCATCTGCTTTGTTGACATAAAGAGAGGCATTCTCTGAGATCACTCAGAGAGCAAAACAAAGCTGGGTCTGTTTGGAGTTTATGATCTCTGTATGCCTGTTTTAAATCCTCCTCCCAGCCTTATCTGGTCTCTGGGTTTCCTGACACAGAAAAAGAGCCTTTTAAAAATGAGGCAAAGCAGTCTGTTTGATTAATTCAGTCTTTGGCCAAAACATGATATTTAATGATAATCACATGAAACAAGGCACATTTGACTCTGTGGAAGTATAAAAGTGTGTTTGATTAAATATATTAATCAAATCACCCCTCTTCATTTAAAGTAAAAACTTCAAGGAGGTTAAAATAAGTCTTAAATATCTACCAGTCAGAACTTTAAGTGTGAAAAATTAAATGTGAAAATTTGAAAATGTGAAAACAAAACCCTTAGATGAACTGAGATGATGTTGACAACAATTGAGGGCAGTTTGGTTAAAGAAACTTGGTCAGACTCTATGGGTCATCTATAGAATAAAAGACCAGCTTAGAAAATTCAAGAACCTAGTGGAGGAAGGATTGAATCTAGCACATACCAGGAGAGAAGGTTCCAGAAAGATTCCTGAGGAGGCCTGTCTTAAGGGAAAGAGGTGGAGAGTGGCTTGACTCCAGTCTTGGTCTATATCTCTTCCCTCTCACCCCACTTCCTTTTCCAGAGATGGATCATGAAACTTCTAGAGGGGCTGGAAGATTTGAGTTCTTATATCTCCATTGACATTCTCACATCATCCCCAGGACAGCAGCAGATGGCAGCAGTTTCTATACTAAGGGCTGAGAAAAAGATGCAGTGTGATATGGTACATTCATGTCTCTTCAAGGATCTCAGCAAAGAATATATACAATCCCTAAGGAGAATTTCTTTGGCATCCTATGAAGGAGGGAAGAAGACTTGCCTGAGTTATGAATTACCCTTTTGCCACATGTACTCTACTGAACCCACTTTTCCCTGGGCTATGTATATATTTATGGAGGGAATGTTTTATACCAATCATTTATATCATACCACCTTAATACAATACAAAATGGTAACTTTCCCTCAGGGTTACTATTATTTCAACATTAATAATATGTTCCTTCCCCTTTATGAGACTTAGATCTGAAAAGAATTTCCCCTTGTTGGTTCCTGTACTTTTTGAAGGCTGAACTTATCATGGAAGGCAATCATCACTTAAATCTCTCTAAAAGCTGATTAAGATTGGCTAACTAATTGATATCAACTGACAATGATGGCGTAAAGGTGGGGGCTTATAAATCTTGTTTTAAAGGTAGTCTTGAACTGATCAGGGTTAACCACTAAGATCCTGAGTAAATGTAGCTATCATTTCCCTGGGGACCCAATTTATCAGCAAGAGTGGGAGTTGGGATAATTTTTTCAGAATTAAGTCTATAAAACTTGATGGGATAAGAACTTTGATCAGAATATGGCTCTATATGGGTATCACATATTCAAAAGAATAAATGTGAATAAAAGGTATGATGTTGGAGGATATTCATGTAAGGAAATATAGGAAAAAGAGTTAGAAAGAATGGATGAAAATCCATCCTTTTGATGAAAATCAGCAGAGAGAAATAGAAATAATTTTATCAGCTGAATATATTGTTGTTGTTTGTCTTTCCTTCTCAAAGATGGCACAACATCATGGAGGTGATGTCATGACTTGCAAATGAATTGGATTTAAGTGAAGAGCACTGTGCAAGGTCACCAGCTTCACTTTCTGCTCCAGAGTCATCTTGGTCCAGTGGCAAGATATAGATCAAGTAGACTGGACATGGCTTGGGATGCAGTGGGAAACCATGGTCTTTTTAAATTAAGGTCTTTCCCAGATGTCAGTCTGACTAAGGCAGGGCTCATTCAGTGATTAAGGCTAGGTAAGAAATGAGGCAAAGAGTAGCCTCTTTGACCTAGTCAAAAAAAACAAAAAAACCTGGGAAGGAGAGACCCTCAGGGTTTCTGGCCAAAACAGAAACAATTGCTATTTGCATTTACTCTGATCATTAGGGGCCCAAAAATTTGACCACAAGAGATGTCGACTGGGACCTATGGGAGTCAGAGTGATATGAGTTTAAGGCACGGTCTTTAAGAAAGAAGTCTGGCCCATAAACCACAAAATATCTGGGAGCTTTCAGTAATCAAAATTTACATTCTTTTGAGTGAAGGACCCACAGGTAAGGCTGTGATACCTATGTGAACAGTGTGTAAGTGCAAGGGAAAGGGAAAATTTGAGGAATCAACAAGGAAAATTCCTTTTGTGGATCTAGATCTCAAAAATGAAGGAAGTAGTTGCTGGAGTAGAAGCAGTAGAAAGTTTAGGGAAGAGTGACTTCCTTAATTTTTTTTTTAATAGGAAGAATTTTTTTTTTTAATAAAGAAGGCGAAGAAAAATGAGAATAGTATGATAGAAGCACTAGATTTTTGGAGAACAAATTTCAAAGGGTTCAGAGGAAAGATCTATAGAATCCCACAGATCCAATCACTTATCAAGGTTAGCACCCTGGAATCATCCTTTTCTCTTCCTTCTTCTTCATACCCCATATTTAATCAGTATCCAAATCTTGTTGATGCTGTCTGCATAGCATCCATTACATTCATCTCCTTCTCTTGACTCAAACAATTCCTACCTAGTCCAGACCCTTTCCACTTTCAGTTTTGCAATAACCTCTCCATGCTTTTAGTCTCATTCCTATCTAATCCAACCTCCATAAAGATACAAAATTGATATTTCTAAAAACAAAGACCCAGCTGTGCTGCTCCTTGACTCAAAAATCTTGAATGTTGCCCTATTGTCTCTATGATAAAATACAAATCTTCAGCTTGGTAGGAAAAGTACTCAGAATCTGGTCCCAGCTTCCTTTCTAGGCTTTTTTCTTATTACTTATCTTTATGTACGTCCCATTCCAGTAAAACTGGCTTTCCAGTTGTTCCTTGTATATGACAATTAATCCCCTTTCTCTATGTCTTTATAGAAGTTGTTTCCCATATTTGAAATGCTTTCCCATAACTCTGTTTTATAAAATCCTAAGATTCCCTCAAAGCACAATTCAGGAGCCATATTCTACAGGAAGCTTCTTCTGATTCCCTTCCATTTTTTTTTTAGCAGTTTCTACCTTTTGAAATTGGTTTGTGATTATTTGTATACAATTTACTTATTTGTACATGTTCGAATGAGACAATATGCAAGGCACTTTGCAAATCTTAAAACAACATATACATTTTAGCTATCCTTATTATTATCACTAATGATAATAGGTTGAATACCCCTAGTCAAATATAAACTCCCGCAAGTCACAAAGTATTTGATTTTTGTCTCTATCTCCAATGCTTTGCACAGAACCTTCCTATTTGAACTGATTTTATTTGATTTGAATTAAATCAGATTGAATTGAAGAGATCTTTAGGGAACATCTGAAAAAGGAAACTGATCACAAAGACCCAGCATGTCTTCATCAAGAATAGCTTAAGCCAGACAAAGTGTATTTCCTGTTCTGGGTTACTAACCTAGTAAATTGAGGAATACCGTACGTAGAGTTCACCAACATTTTAGACAAAAACCTTATGGAGTGTCTCATGCTATTTTCTGTGGCAAAGATCTAGCTGAAAACTATCAAAGACAGGACCATCTGGATCTGGACCTACATGAATGACTAGACGCAATAATTTTGTCAATTTAGAAGGAACTCTCAAATGGTCTACTCCAGGGACTTGTGCTTGGTCCTAAGCTTTTTTTTTTTCCTCAATAACTTAGATAAAGGAATACATCTTAGTTTTATCACATTTATATACAACAGAAAAGCTGAAAGAAAAGTGAGCACACTGGAGGACAGAGGAGAATCCATAAAGATTTTAAGAAGCTAGAACATTGATTCAATATATTAAATAATGTATAACAGGGACAGATGTAAAGTCTTATACTTTGGTTCAAAAACAGACTTCACAAATGTAAGACAAGGAGACATGATTAAAGAACAGTATCTCTGGAAAATATATGGAGTCTTTTTTAGCAGACTTGCATGTTCAACATAGATCAGTGGTGTAATATAATAACTATTACCATTTTAGACTGCATTGAATAGCATAGTTACCAAGAAAAAGGAGTTGAGAGTCCCATGGCAGCAGGCCCTGGTCATGCTATATCTGGTATATTGTATTCAGGCTTGTCACCACATTTATGAAGGGCTCAAATAGAAGGAACTGGATAAGTTTATCCTGGAGAAAAGAAGACTCAGTTGGATCCTGACAGCTGTCTTCAAGTATTGTTTGGCCCCAAAGAATAGAACTAAAAGTAAGATCTGTAAAGTTGTAAAGAGGCAATTTAGACTTGAAGTAAGGAAAAACTTTTTTGAGTTATTCCAAAATCAAATGGGATATATGTGGATATAATGGGTTCCCCTCGTTATCTCTTTAAGTGAAGGCTCCATGGTCATTTATTGAGTATATTTTACAGGAAGGCTCATATTTTGGGATATGGGTTAAACTGGAGCACTACGAACATTAAGCCCTGAAATTCAGTGATTTGGACTTGGATACTGAGATCACAAAGAAAGGTGTGATTATATAATCCCTATTGTCAAGGAGTTTTCAATCCAATAACTCCATTTGTTCTTTCTACATGGAAAACTATGTTTCAAGAGAATTTGTAGAAGGACAGTTGAGATATGGGGAAAGCACCAGTCCAGCTTAGTTGTGAAAGAGGAACATATTCTGTTAAATCATTTCAGAAAAGGATCATTGTAGTGCTCATTATAATTATGACAAGAAGTCACTGTCAGATTGAAATCAAACGTAAGAGACTGTTGTTTACTACATTGCTACATCTTTCCACCCATACTTCATTGTACTCAGTGGTTTAAGTACCCATAGCCAGGGTTGCACTGTTCTTACTAAGTTGGCAAAGAAAATTCCTCATCTAGTCACTTGGGGAAATTAGCAGTAGAAAATGTGACTGCCTCTTTTTTTTTTAAGCTAGCATTTATACAGCATTTTAAAGGTTTCTAAGTGCTTCACAAATATTATATCATTTGATCTTCACAACAACTCTGGGAATCAGATATTATAATTATCCCAATTTTACAGATGAGGAAACTGAGGCAAGCAGAGATTAAGTGACTTATCCAGAGTCACCCAGCTATCAAGTGTCTGAAGCCAGGTATTACACTTTATCCACTGTGTTACCTAGTTGTCCCCAAAACATCAACTCAAAATTATCACCCTATATTCTGACCCCATGTAGTGCCTCCATAACATGTGTGTGTGTGTTTACTGATGCACACACACACACACACACACACACACCATACAAAGAAGCACAAAATGTTCAGGTTAGTAGTATATAGTCCATCTGTAGGACTGTCCTACAGTTTGTACCTACGGGCATGAAGATTTTCTGCAAAAGAATCCCAGCTGAATAGCATTATTTATTTGTTAAAAAATTTACACACACACACACACACACACACACACATACACACACACACACACACACACACACACACACACACACACACACACACACCCCTACCACCACCACCACCACCAACAACAAAAAAACGTGGTCAGCACCAAGCCTGGGAATCCTTGAAGAATTTCTCTTCCTCTCTGAGTCTGGCATCACCTGTGCAGAAACATCTTTGGCCACAGGAAGAGCATTTGGAGATCTTAAACAAACTGCCAGAGGCCAGGGCCACACCTGAGGCACTCTCTGATGAGGACCTGCCTCTGGATCCTGAGCTCCATCAGGACTTCTGTTCTGGAACCTTTGATGACCATACCTTGCCAGAGTCGGGTGACCCTGATGATGCCCCTTTCCTGGAGCTGATGAGGTATGGGCTCTGGGAGCCCCCCTTGAACTCTGATTAAATCATCCCATTTGATGAGGTATTTGCATGAGGCCATAAGCCTTACATTGTGGCTGGGCCCAGACCTCTCTTACTAGCCTAGCCCTCCATTGTCCATCTACTTCCCACCCCGGGTGGAGCCTATCAAAATATCAATCCACTCTTGAACTGGCCTAGCCCACCATTGTCTGTAGTCTCCAGGTAGTGTCCAGCAACTTCCCACCCTTAATCACTCATTGACCTCATCTGACTTCTCCTGAAGACCCTCACCAAACTCCTCCTCTAGACCACCCCTAGATTCCTCCCACAACCTTTCTGTAAGAGCCCATCTTCCCTCCATGTGTGTGAGAGCGCCATAGAATGACCTAGCACAGACTTACTCTGTGTCCAATACAAGTGAACTTTTAATAAACTTTACTTTTATTTGGCTGAGAAGACTTGAGTCGAATTCATTCTGCAGGACCAGGCATGTTGATATTTTGGGTTGTGCAGAGCAACCTAACCCTCTTTATGGCTAACCTCTTCAGACCCAGAACTTGGGAAAGGTGTAGTCAAAGTGAAACATGTCAAGAGGAAGGAGAAGGCCAAGAATTCTAAGTGTCATTGGCAGAAGCAGAGGCCCAAGGGTAAATGGAAACACACTGGACACACAGACCCCAAGGACGCTGCCTCCTTGCCCCAGTGCTCGGGCCCCAGATGTGTCCTGCCTGCCCAGCCAGACTCCAAGCACTGCTCTGACAACTGTGGCATGAGGCTGGCTGCCGATCGCATCTGTGCGATCCTACCCCTGAAAGTCCAGCAGTGGCAGCAAAGTCTGTGTATGGTGGAAGAACACGGGAAGAACCTTCTGTAACAGATCTGCCAGGAGCAGCAGAGGACACAGATGCCCCTGGAGGACATGGAACGTCGCTTTCGGGAGCTGGAGGCTGTCATCGTCAGGGCCAAGCAACGGGAGATGAGGGAGGACCAGGAGAGTGATGGGAAAGACAGCGAATTCAGGGACGCGCAGATTTTCTGTGTCTCCTGTGGCCACTCTATCAACTCCAAGGCGGCGTTGAAGCCCACGGAGCGTGAGAACCAGATAGCCTTCGGGTCAGTGTACCCCATCAGGATTGAGGGCACCACTCACTATTCTGTAATGTTTACAACCCACGGGACAAAATATGTTGCAAACACCTGCAGGTCCTTTGTGCTGAGCACCCCAGACACCCCAGTGTGCCAGCGGATGAAGTGTGTTGCCGCCCCCTGGTACGCGATGTGTTTGAGCTGACGGGAGCCTTGTGCCGCCTGCCCAAACGACAGTGCGACTGGCACGACTGCTGGGAGAAGATTTGGAGGGCGGAGGTGGATCCGGAACGTGTGCTACTATGGCACAAACGGGATGAGCTGTTGGATCAGGAGCTAAAGGTTCGAATGGCCATGAGCGACCACGCCGGCCTGCTGGCCCTAATGCCGCACCAGACCAGCCAGCATGACCCCTTTACCTGAGCCCTGGGTGCCAACCCCAACCCCTGAAGCCCCGGGCCTGAGGAGGTGGCCCCTGTGCCCCCCACCCCCACCCCCCTGCCCTTTGGGGGTGGAAAGTGGCTGCCTCTCCTCTCTCCAAGCATGGCTGGATCCCTTCCTCGGTCTGTTCGGCTCTGTGCTACAGCTCATCTTCCCCTTTGGCTACGTGCCATTCTGCTCCATATCTTCCTTCGTGCCTTGTTTGCTTCCTTAGTGTGTCTCCTCCTGTCCCACCCTCCTCCCCAACCCTTTGGGTGAGGTGGAGCCCTGTATGCTTAAGTCACCTTTCCCCAAACTTGGTACCCCTAGGTGCCCCTCTAGCCCACCCTACTCTAGTGACTGAAGCAGTGACATGGTGGTCCCTAAGGGGAATCAGGGAAGAATTGAGAGCGACCTGGGGCTGAAGCTCCAACCCTGAAGTTCATAATAAACTTTGGAAGAAATGGGGGGGGGGGAATGTCTTTCAAAAGACTGAGCTTTTTAAAATCAATATTTTGGAAGAAGGGGAGAGTTCTGCATCTCCCCAAGGTATTGCTCATTAATAATTATTTCTCTCAGTGGTGCAGTGGATAGAATGAGTGAGGTCTGGATTCAAGAAGACTTTCCTGAGTTCAAATCCAGCATCAGACACTTACTAGCTGTGTGATTCTGGACAAGTCACTTAACACTGCTTGCTTCCCTTTTCTTATCTGTAAAATGATCTGAAGAAGAAAATTACAAACCACTGCAGTATCTCTGCCAAGAAAACCCCAAATAGGTACACAGAGTCAGACCAGACTGAAAGTAGTGAACAACAAACATTTATGATTGCAATGTCAATTCTTTTGTGATTACTTAAATAAAATGTGCTAACAACCCCCCTCCCCTTCTTACTTATGATGTTGGTTAAAATAAATTACATTAACTGAACCAAGAGAACCTTTTGACCACTAATCACAGTAAAGTAAACTAACAAAACTGAAAGACTATCAAATTCAGACAATGCAATGATCAGTTTTGAACCCTGAGAACACAGGATTAATTACTTCTCAGGGGCAATGAAGGGGGAACCTTGCATATGCTGACAGTGCCCAAAGTTTTATGCACGAGTTTTGTTTAAATGTTTGTTCTTTATTATAAGGAAGTTTCAATGGATGCTATTATAAACAGACTGGTATACAACTAAATCCTAATGAGAGGAAATCGTGAATCTCATGCAGCATGTGTGTGTATGTGTGTTCAAATTCATTCTATTTGAAGTTATAATTATGTAAAATGTGGTTGTTGATTCCAACCCAATGTGAGTACATAGGTGTGAATTGAAAGGGTGTGATGACTTTATGAAACTCACTATTCACACTAATGGAAATCTAGCAGTAAAAAATTAAAAAATTATGGGATCCAAATAAAGTTGACCCCAGTCCCAATATTCTAACTTCTTTATGCACCCCACTGAACAGCAGGCATGTCCTGATTTAACCACACAATCTGGGTTTAAACACACCACAGGCCACCAAATTCAATACATATTTGAACAGCTGTGTTCTTGAACTCAATCATGATCACATCATCATTTAGTCCAAGATAGGGCCACAATACCTAACTATCCATCTTGACCACATAGGACCACAATAGCTAGCCAATCAGAAAGCAGCATGACCAGGATATTTGACCACAGAAGAAATCCCCTTAAAAAAAGGATTTGTTCTGTGAAGTTTGAATTCAGTCAAAGGGCCACACTTGAGGACTTAGAGCACCATGTATGGCCTTGAAACCAAAGGTTCCCCACCCCTGATCTAAGAGATAAATTAAGTGAAATGACGGGCCAAATGAACTAGAAAACCTGTAAAAAGTGACAATAAAATCATAGTTTTAGAGGTAGAAGGTACTTCTGAAGTCAACTAGTCTGCCTCCCTCATTTCTGATGAAGAAACTTAGTCCCAAAGGCAGAATTTAATACCACATCCAATGAATCCTAAGCCTATGTTCTTTGCAATGTGCCATTAGAGGCTCTCCCCAAGTTTATTGCAGGAAGATATATTGTGTTTGACTGATTCAACACCTCCCTGGGAAGGAACTTTGTGTCTGGGAACTATATGAGAAACATCCCATAAAAGGCAAACAGTACTTTTCAGTACTAGCACCAGACAGATTAAAAGAAAAAAATTAAAAAGGCAAACATTTTGTGCAATGTCAGGACTGGGTCATTGTGTCCTCTGTTGCAATGTAGTAAGTTTATTTAGAAAGCTCTAGTTGGTTCATGGCAGTCAGAGCTTTGCCCGGAGCACCAAAATCTTGAGGTCACCCTTTCCTCCCTGTAACCATATCATGACATCGCTTTCCTGAGGTCATGGTCCTCTTTGAGAATGAGGACAAACAACAAAAACAGCAACCACGGCAATAGAGAGACTGGTAATCCTGTGCCCTGAGTTTCAGGATCTTTGGCTGCTCTGTGGGAATTGAAGGATTTGTGTCCCTGAGATGGACTGAAGGGGCAGGACTGCTGGTGGAAGTGGCATAGTTAGTGTGAAGCAGGAAAAGCAACAGGCTGCTCCCTCTCTCGGAGTTAGTGCCCTGGTCCTTAGCCCCATGCGAGTTGAGAGAAAGAAAAATCCTTGGATAAAGGCAAGGGGGTAAAGTCACTTTCTGTAGGTAAAAATTAAGGGAGGAGGGGGGCAGCCAGGTAGCACAGTGAGTAAGGGCACTGGCTGCAGTGTCGGACTGACCTGGAGATCGAATCCCGGGCTCAAACACTCAGCACCCACCCAGAAACACCTGGCCGTGTAACCTTGAGCAAGTTACTTAACCCCAATTGCTTTAAAAAAAAATTAAGGGAGGAGGTGGACTAGCTAGGCCTCCAGAGGCTCAGTTGGAACATTTGTCTTTGCCTTCCCCATTTTTTAAATCTTTTCCCCTGTTATTTCCCCTACAATCCTATATTTATACAACTAAGTCCTAGTCTACCCCATTCCCTATACGTCCTTAAATTTCCACTGTGCCCTCAAGAACCCTCCCCCATTATTAACAGACTCTTCTTCTACCCAGATCACTTCCTCTCTCATTTCTTTCTGTCTTATAGAACTTCCCTGAAACTGAGATTTCTGCTGAAGGTGCCACTTTTGGAACCTTCCCCAAGGTCAGCTAATTGCTCTTTCTCTTGTATATTGTGTTGCATAAGGTCAGAAGAAGCAGTTTGCATATACTCCCCACTTCCCATTGTTAGTTTCACATCCCTCTATTAACATATGATAAAATAATCACTCCTTCCTTCTGAATATGATCAGCCTAGCTAATGAATTGGCTATTTCATTGGAGGGAAAATCCAATTATAGTCAGTCAGTCAAACAATTTTCCCCTGGGTCAAGTAATGCGTTCAATTGATATTTGAAATTGATAAATGAATTCAATTGATATTTAGATATTATATTTATGTTTATAACTGGAAAATATCTCAAATATCAACTAGTCCACCCTCCTCATTGTACAGTTGAGGAAACTGAGTCCCAGAAGCAGGATTAAAATCCACGTCCAATTAATGTAAAGTCTATACTCTTTCCAATGTGCCATTAAAAACCCTCCTTGAATTCCTAATAGAAAAAAAGATTGATTGATATTTGATTATTGTTATATTGATTGATATATTGGTATAGGATTGTTAATATATGATACATGTATATGCACATCATATATATATTGGATACAATACATATATGCATACTATACCTACATACATATATATAGAGACATAAACATGCATATATACACAAAATACATGTATACATTTATGTCTATGTAGTCCTTTAATATGCACATATATACATAAATGTGCATATTTGGTCTTTAGTCCTCTTTAAAAACAAATTAACCAGAAGAAGTCTTTCTGCATTTCTAGGTGGGGTGCTCATCAAACATTAAAATATATCATTCCAAAGTTACTTTTGAAGTTGGTTATCATGTAAATTCATCACTTTGGGCTCATTTGCAAGAAAAATTAACCACAGAAATGACAGGAGGACTTATAAGAGAGTGGGTAATTCAGCTCTGCATGATGGCAAATACAAGTGCCATTAAAATTAAGAGTGTGTACTCATAAAGAAAAAGGCGATATTGCAAGTACTTTGATTTCCAGAGTAATTGACTAGGACTCTGTGGGATTGTGATTTTTTTTTAAATTTAGATCCAATCTCTTCTGTTGTTTGTAAAAGTGCCTGATGCTCTATTAATCAGTATCAGGAAAACATCAAAACAGGACACCAGCAATGTAGGTTAATTGCTTTTTAAATATCTAATTTAACTTGTATAATCAACTTCTCCATCTTTAGTGGAAGCCTTTGAAAAATAAACATCTCAAGATGGAAGAGGAAAGGCAGGGGCTTACCTGAACCCTCCCCAAGCCCCTCTAAATGCCTGTAAATAATGACTCTAAACAAATTCTAGAGCCGCAGAGTCCACAAAAGCATGAAGTGAAACAGTTTTCCAGTCCAAGACAACTTAGAAAGTTGGCAGGAAAGATCTTTAATACCAGGGTGAGAGAAGAGTACAGACCAGGCACAAGCAATTCAGGAGCAGGCTTCAGGGTGGCTACAGTTGTAGCAAAGTCCATGGGCAGTAAGGGGATCAGACCACAGGTCAGGAGGAGATTTGCAGGGTTCCTTTGCTGGCACCAGGGGCAGGACTCTGTTGCATTGCCTATAATTGGATAGAGGTTCAAGTCCTGGGTCTTAGTCTCAGTGTGAGAAGGAATACTAGCAGAGCAACCAGAGCGGAGCAGGGCTCCTCATCACAGTTCCTGGGTTGAAAAGAGTGCTTGTGGTCATGCGCAAGCCAGTGCAGTAGAGTAGTGACCACCCTTCTCTGAGATCGTTCCATCTTGGAGAAGCCCAAAACTCACAGGTCCCCAGAATTCCGTCTGAAAACGGCACAAAAAAAACTATATCAATGTTAACTACTGTCAGGAGTCCATATCTAAAAAGCGTATAACGTAAGATTCTAACCCAGGTCCTTCTGGCTTCAAGTGCAGTACTCTATCAAGGAAGGCTCATGATATAAGGACTAGGTCTAGGATTTCTTAAATGTAGGGAACTCTCAAGTGAAGACACTTTCTCTGCCAATGCAGGTAGGCAATTTCCCTGAAGTTTATAGTCTTAGACAGTTGACTAAAGCACTGAGAGGCTAAAGGACTTGCTGACAATCATGGAGACACTCTGTCTCAAGAAAACTTTAACCCAGCTTATACTGACTCAGAGGCTGCTATCTATCCATAACACCATATTGCCACTTACATAAAGCCTTGAATGAAACCTCATGATTTAAAAATTTTTTTTTTTTAAAGCAATCGGGGTTAAGTAACTTGCTCAAGGTTACACGGCCAGTTATTTCTGGGTGTGGTGCTGAGTATCTGAGCCCGGATTTGATCCAGGTCATCCAACACTGGAGCCGGTGCTCTTACTTGCTGAGCCACCTGGCCACCCCTGAGCAATTGGGGTTAAGTAACTTGCTCAAGGTTACACCGCCAGGTGTTTCTGGGTGGGTGCTAAGTGTCTGAGCCCGGGATTCGATCAACACTGGAGCCGGTGCTCTTACTCGCTGTGCTATCTGGCCGCCCCTCAAACCTCATGATTTTAAATAAAGATCCAAGTGGGTTCATATCCATTTTCTTCAAAAGTCCTAAGATCTTACTGAGGGACAAAGCCTATAAAAATAGAATATTCAATCTTTTTTTTTTTATATATATACTTAGGACAAAGGAAGAAAGAATCAAATAAAAAGTGTGAAAAGAAATTTCACTAGAAACATTGGTGTTGAGTTGAGTAGAAACTTCCTTTAGGAGTCCATAACTTATAATTGCAGCAGATAAACTCTGTAGATAGATAGATACATAGATAGATAGATAGATAGATAGATAGATAGATAGATAGATAGATAGATAGATAGATAGATAGATAGATAGATAGATAGATATTTAGATAGATACATAGATTTAGATATAGAGAGATAGATATGGGCATATAGATGGATAGATATGGATATAGATAGAAATAGAGATAGATATAGTTATTCCTTCCATTTCATAGGGGTTGGGGTATGACACCCCCACAATCTAGACAATCTGCATAAAATTTTTTGGTCCTCCCTTCATACCAGAGATGAAGTATGAGTTTGTTTTCTTTTCCTTTTATGGGGCATTTATAGTACCTTATTGTAAAATTTGGGTTAAGTATGTGGTCATAGGCTTTATTATACAATACAATCTCTCTCTGTCTCTCTCTCTCTGTATCTATATATATATATATATATATATGAATATATACATATATATGTATGTATTTCTGAGTTTCTGAACTTTTTCTGTGTTGTCTGCTGGCCTTTAGGTATCATCTTTGCTTCTGCAAAAACTCCCCCAAATTCCCATTTAATTTCTTATGCCAACCCTGTCAAAACCACGATGGGGAAAATTGCAGTGTGGAAGGGTTGGTTAACTGTATATCTTCAGATATATCTACCTATATCTACATAGGTAGATATATCTACCTTTATCTATGTCTATTTATCTAGAACTGGCATATTCTATTCCTGGATAAAGAGAAGACAGGAAATATATATGAGCCTCTATTGGAATATTCCCCATTGTGGAGCTTTGAACATTATTGTTACTATTAATATCACAATTGGGTAACATGTTTTTTTCCATCTAGATGACAGGAAAGAATGGCATAGAGAACAATGTAGTGAGATTTTAGAAGAATATGTTTCTAGTTCTCCCCACTAAATGCCTATTTCTGAGTCATAGAAATCTAGGACTCAATACTGAAAAACAGAGTAAAAAGACATCCAATTGTCTCAGTCATATCACTTCTGTGCTTTTCTATCTTCTGATAGCCTGGATTACCTCCTTATTACCCCACTCATGTTATTAGATGATTGCTGGCTGATATGATGTTACTCAGCACTTGTCATCTTTTCCTAGATGTTACAGTTTTCTTCTTCGACTTGTTATTGTTTGACAGTCTTCCCCTTCTGGATCTCTTAGCTCAAGTGTTTCATCAGCAACACTTATGGAGAACTTGCTACAGGTTCAGCACTAGGCACTTACAAAATGGAGTAAGTCATCTTTCTCGCTCTCAAGGATTTGTAGTCTAGTCATAAGGACATATAGGACATACATTTGACAGCATACAAAGTCTAAGTGTTAAGTGAATACCACTAAAAATAAGTGATATAAAAGCTAGAGGTTTGTGGAATGCATGGGATTTGAGTTAGACCTTGAAACAAAGGTAGGACTTTATCAGAGAAGAAAAAGCTAAGCATCTTAGTGGCATGATGGGTAGTACACTGGACCCAGAACCATAAAGATCTAAGTTCAAATCGTTCCTCAGACATTTAATAATAGGGTAATCCAAAGTTTCCTCTTATGAAATGTGAATAATAGCACCTGTCTCACAGAATTATTGTGAAGATCAAATGAAAGAATATATTTAAAGTGCTTTATGATCTTTAAAATGCCACATAAATTTTAGCTATTATTATTAAGAGATAGGAGACACCATTCCAAGCAAGGGATCATGGGAAATAATTTGAATGAAGTCAGGGATGAATCTCATATGTTTGGGCTAGACTATTAGGCTAGAAAGGTTCATGATGGTGGCAAACACTTTTAATCAGTTTTATGCTTTGCTATTATTAATCATCAGAGCATCACTGAACAAAGTTATACTTTTTTGCATCTTTTGAGAGATCTTAAATATTTTTTGTCATATGTTCAAGGTGCATAGTTTACTAACACCAAACATTTGGTGTTTGCAAAGTTTTTACATGTTGTGTAATCTGGTTGTCACAGCGATCCAGTAGAGTATGCGCTATAATTACCTCCATTTTCTAGACAAGGAAACTGAGTGAGAAAAGATAACTAACTGGCCCAGAGTTACTTAGCTAATAAATGTCTGCAGCGGGATATGAACTCAAACCTTTCTATGTCAAAGTCCAACACTATCCATTATACCACATAGCCACTCCACTATTGGAGAAGAATATTTATGGTGGTATTTTTTTATACAGTCCAACTTGACACACTTCCAAGTATTTGAAGATTCTTCCTTGAAGTCTTCTCTCCTATATATTCCTATAGTCTTCAAATATTCCTGATATAGCATAGTTTTGAGGTCCCTTAGTGCTTTTCTTCTCTTGACTCCTTTGCTCTACACAAATAGTTAACTAATCACAGTCAACAAACATCTATTAAAAGGTTACTATGTGCCAAGAACTGAACTGAGCAGGCTGTATACAAAAAAGAGGATAAACATTAAGATTATAAATAAAACAGTCCCTGCACTCAAGAACCTCATGTTCTAATGGGGGGCATAAGATACAAGCAACTATGTACAAACAGAAGAGATGGATAAATTTTAGATAAGCTCGGAGGAAAAGCACTGTTATTAAGGGGCAAAGGGAAAAAGCTTCTTATAGAAGGCAGGATTTTAGCTGAGATTGGGAAAAAAAACAGGGGAACCAGGATGGGGAGAAGAGGAAAGAGAGGATTATAAACACATTAGACAGTGAAAATGCACTGAGTGGGGAGATGGCAAGTTCTTTGCGAAAATCAGCATGGAGGTCAGTTTTACAGGATCGTAGATTATGTGGAGGAAAATAAAGTGTAAGAAGCCTGAAAAGATATGAGGGTGCCAGGATATAAAGGGATTTAAAAGCTAAACAGTTGTTTATATATTTGATCCTGGAGGTAATAGGGAGCCACTGGAGTTCAGTGAATGAGGGAAGGGAGGTGACATGGGCAGACCTGCACTTTAGGAACATCAATATGATAGCTGAGCAAGAAGAGACATAAGGGAAGGAGACTCACCAGAAGGCTTTTGCAATAGTCCACTCATTAAATGATGGAGTCCTGGAAAAGGGTGGTGGTGACAATGGCAGAGGAGAGAAGGGAGCATCCTCAAGAAATGTGGTGAAGATAGAATGAACTGCACTTGGAAATGGATTGGACATGAGATGTGAAAAAAAAAAAGAGTCAAGCATGATGTGTTAGTTGAGAGCTTGGTGCCTGGAAGTATGGTAGTGCCCTTTAACAGTAAATGTAAGAATGTAGAAGGGAGGGCTAGAGGGGAAGATACAGAGTTCACATTTGAATGTATTGAGTTCAAGATGTAACTGAGACATCCACTTTGAGATGTACAAAAGTCAGCTGGAGATGGGAAACTGGAGGTCAAAAGAGAGGTTAGGAATGACTAAATAATAGGTCTGAGTAGAATACAGAAGATATTTAAATCCGTGAGTCTATAAATATGTTTAGCAGTGACACATTCTTTAAAAAAAAGTTTTTACTTGATCCTATCCCACTTGTAAAGCCAATCACAAGCAGCTCTCCCAAGGACTGCTGCTTGTGAATAACTTTAAGGATCTAATCACATACTATAGTGAACTCTATTTATTCAGCAATAAACTAAAGCAAAACATTGAAGAAACTAAAGCACAACATTCACAAAAATATAACAACTAATTACTAAGGTGGCCACACAGTCACAATCTCCTCATTCCTTATAGAGTACCTAAGTAAAGTTTTCTTTCTTCTTGAGTCAAGGTTGACTTCCAGCCATCCTTAAGCCAATCATCTTTAAGGGGTAATCATCCTTAAGCATGTCATCCTTAAGGGGTAGCAGAAAGTACAAACACCATCCACCACTAGGTTACAGTAAGTTACAATCTCATCAGTCGGCCCTGAATACCCAAGTAAAGTTCTCTTTCACCTTAACTCAAGGCGACTTTCAAACTCTACCACTCCTCTTCCATGGGCTGACTGATCCCAGCTCTTGCCTGGATTCACATGTAGGCAGTTCCCCACTCTTGTTTCACACCTCAATTTATGGGGACAGCTCTTTGAAGTTTCTGTTTCTAGAAAGATGAAGTTTAACAGAGACACAACAATATTTACACACATTTAAGTCTAACAGACCTACAACAATATTTACACACATTTAATTCTAACAGACCTACAACAAGTTTACACACATTGCTGGCACTATCATCTCTATTTATTTTCTGTCTTACCAAGCAATACAAACCAACAGACAAAGCTTCTGTATGAGAAATGAAACACAAATCAACAGTAAAATCCCATGACTGTAAAGAGACTGTAAAAGTCCTCTTTCACGACTTCTGTAAACAGGAGTAAAATCCTCTTTCAGGGCTTCTGTATCAGCAGTAAAGTCCTGTTTTAGGACTTCTGTAAACAATAATAAAGGCCCAGGACTTCTGTATCAGCAGTAAAGTCCTCTTTCAGGACTTTTGTAGACTGCAGTAAAGTTCTCCTTCAGGACTTCTGTAGACAACAGTAAAGTCCTCTTCCAGGGCTTCTGTATCAGCAGTAAAGTCCTCTTTCAGGACTTCTGTAAACATCAGTAAAGTCCTCTTTCAGGACTTCTGTAAACATCAGTAAAGTCCTCTTTCAGGATTTTTGTAAACATCAGTAAAGTCCTCTTCCAGGGCTTCTGTATCAGAAGCAACTTCCTCTTTCAGAGTTTCTGGTAAAGTCCTCTTTCAACAGACAGAATGCTTTGTTCTGACAAGGTAACATCAACACAGACAGAACAGATAGACAGAACTCAGGACATCACAAACATTCTCCCTCTCAGTTCTGCTTGGTCCCAGCTTGTGCTCGAACTTTTATCTGCTCTACTCCTTCCTGTTCCACCCTTCCTAGTCCACTCTTTCTGCAAGCTCCTCCACTTTGGGCTCCATGTGATGAAGTTAGGCCTATTAAGGGCAGAAAAGGTCTCCAAACTCCCTTAGGCCCATTAAGGGCATCACAAATGTATACTGTTTCCACAAAAACTTGACACAGTCAAAGGTGAAGCTCAAAGGCACTTGAATAGCTGGGAAAAGCAGCAAAGTATTACTCTGCTTGCCTTTATACCACTTAACAGTATTATCCTTTATTTCTTTTTCCTTTCCATTGCCAAACTCCCAGTATCATCTACTTTTGATGACCCCACTTCCTCGTCTCCTTACTACTCAATACCTTACAACCTGACCCTATTATTCTGATAAACACTTATTGAAAGTGGCATAGTTAATAGACCACTGACCTGAACTCAGGAAGACCTGATTTCTAATCCATCCTCACTCATTAGTTATGTGGCCTTGAGCAAATCATGGACCTTTTTTTTTTTTTTTACCTCAGTTGTTATGATGATCAAATGAATAATATTTGAAACTCTTAGCCCAGTGCCTGCCATATAATAAATATTACTTATATTAAAACTATCATCATCATCAATATCATTATCATCATTATTTTTATTATCTGACAGCTAAATACACTGACCTTTTTGCAGCATTCATCTTTCTTGTCCTGTTAGTAGCTTTTGACACTAGGGAGCACTGACGCCTCCTAGATGTTCTCTTGTCCCTTGGCTTCCTCTGTACTTCTGTCTCCTGGATTTATTCCTATCAATTTAACTATTCCTTTTCAGCCTCTTCTTATTCTTCGAACTTTTTCTCCCTCTTACAATTATGGCTGCTTAGTCCTGTGCTCTCATGCTATTTTCTCTCTATAGCCTCTCTCTGTGTAATTCACCAGCCCCAGCCCAATTTCAGAATTAGAAGTGAGCACAGTGGCAATCTAGTCCAAATCATACCTGATAAAAAAAATTCCTTCTACAATAAACCCAAGAAATTGTTGTTCAGTTTCCATTAAAAAACCTCCATAACCTTCCGAGACACCCTGTTCCACTTCCGGAAAGCATTCATTGTTAGAAACTTTCTCCTAATGTATATGTAGAGCCATATCATATTACATGCTATCCTGGGGAGGGAGAAGGATGGGAGGGGGAGAAAATTTAAAACTTACAGAAGTCAATGTTGAAAACTAAAAATAAATAACAAATTAAAAATGTTTCTCCTAATGTTAAATGTAGATTTTCTTCTCCACAACTTCTGCTCTTTCCTCCTACTGCTATTCTTTGGGGCCAAACAGAAAAGAACATGTCTCATTCCTTTTTCACATCATACATTTAAAAATATTTAAATGAACTATATCACCTTCCCTAATTTTCTATTTTTCCAAGACAAATACACCTAATTCTTTCAACCATTTCTCATGTGGAATGTCCTTTGTCATCCTGGTTCCCCTCCATTGAAGGATCTCCAGCTCATCAATTTGCTTTCTAAAATATAGTTCCATGGACTGAAAACAATACATATACCAGATGTGATCTTACCAGAGAAGAGTACAGAAGGACCTTATTCTAATTATACTATATAATTATCTTATCCTTATTATAACCTCCTTGTTCCTGAAAACTACAATTCTCTCAATGTAACCCAAGATCACATCCTTTATAAATTATTTCTATGCAGATGAATCTCAATTTGCACACTCAGTTTGTAAGTCTATGAGCCCTAATCTTTTCCTGGAATTCTACTTCCATATCACCAGATAATATTCAGATATCTTCACACAGTTCCATAGATATTTCAAACTCAATGTGTTCAAAACTCATTTTCTTCTCCTTCTAAACCCACTCTGTACCAAACTTCTCAATTTCTGTTGAGAACATCTCTGTCATTGATGCTTCCCATCCATTCAGTTGCCAAATCTTTTGACATTTACTTCTATAGTATCTCTTGCATCCATTGTCTTTTCCCTACTTACATACCACTGCCCTAATTCAGGTCCTCTTCAACTCTTGCCTAGACTAATACAATAGCTTCTTATTTGGCACCTGGGGTTCACCCCTGCACCCCAATTCCATCTTCTGGACAGATGGCAAAGTATTCTTCCTCAAGCAATCTAACCCTGTCACCTCCTGGCTCAAGGATATTTGACAGCTCATCAATCCTTCTATGAAAAAATACAAACTCCTAACCAAAACAGTTAAGGTTTCCTATAACCTAACTCCAACTTATCCTTCCAGATATTTTCCTTATTATTTCCCTTCCAGTACACTATTATCTAATAACACTTAATTATAATAGCTATACCTTCCATTCTGCATTTAGGCTCATGAACACACAAACCTTTTCCAGTACTCAGGATGAACTCCTCCCTCATCTTCACTATCTCAATTATATATATATAATATGCATATTATATATATATAATAGGAACTTCTCAATGTGTTTTATTTTCCATTGATTACAGCAGAGCAAATGCAGACAATTCTCAAAAAAAAGAAAAAAGAGAAACCATGAGTGACCCAATTAAAATCTCTCATGTTTGAAAACGAATTCTCAAACATTTATTTTTTTATTAACAAATGTATATCTCATATGTATTCCTTTCTTTGTTCCCTACTCCTCTGTACAAAGAAGGGGGTAGTGAGGGAGAATAATTCATGTCCACTTCCCTGCTCTTCATCTATCCTCTTCCTGAGACCCCAATCACAGGTTCTTAAACTTTACTTTTAGACATTTCTTCCTAATCCTACATTTGAGGTGAGAGAACATATTGTTTATGACTCACATCTCCCTGATTTTACCTTCCCTCTTATTCAACTCTCCCCATTTCTTCCTGTTTTCTCATTGAGTTGAATACATTTCTACTCACAGTCCTTACTGTTTTTGTGTACTCTACTCTCCTTTGGTTGATTTAGATGAAGGTGAATTTCAAGTGATACCTACTCATCTCACCCTTTCCTCCTTTAATGGAGAATAATTTTTTTAATTTTAATGGAGCATAATTTTTACTTGTATATTCTGATTAAATGAGATAGTAAGTGCAATTCTTCCTCTCATCTTCCCTAGTACATTCCGTTTTCCTTTCCTTTTTTCCTCCTTAAATTAAGATCATCAAAATTTAACAAACCTGCTCCCAGATGAGTTATACTTAATCCCCTCTATGACTTCTGATAACATTAGGGTTCTGAGACAACACATATCCAACATTTTGTTTCTTTGCTTTTGCCTTCTTTGGAGGGGGGAAGGCAGGGCAATTGGGATTAAGTGATTTGCCCAAGGTCACACGGATAGTAAGTGTTAAGTGTCTGAGTCTGGATTTGAACCCAACTCTTCTTGACTCCAGGGCTGGGGCTCTATTCACTGTACCACCTAGTGACCATTATATCCAACATTAAAATATAAACATTTTATATTTATATAATTATTTTTGCTTATTCTTATATATGTTTAAAAACATCTTTCTTGAATCTTTTGTTTACTTCATAATTTATTTTCATCTCTGATTTTCTTTTTTTTTTTAAATATTTTTAAGCAATCGGGGTTAAGTAACTTGCTCCAGGTTACACGGCCAGTTATATCTGGGTGTGGTGCTGAGTGTCTGAGCCCAGGATTCGATCTCCAGGTCGTCTCAACACTGGAGCCAGTACTCTTACCTGCTGTGATACCTGGCCTCCCCTCATCTCTGATTTTCTTTTAAATTTTCTTTTAAGCCTATATCTTTTCCCTTTTATATTCTATTGGATTATGTTCCAATATTCTATTATTATTCTTTTTTATCATATTCTAACTTTATTTTATTATTATTATATTATATTTTAATATCTCTGATTTATGGTGATAGCTATCAAATTTTATGTGATACTAACAATGGCTCTTTGGTAATTGAAGTCTTTCTATTTATTGACTGATTGATGGTTTACAATATCTTTACTGTGACCTAGAAGTTCTAGATTTTTGTGATGATATTAATGGGGAATTTCTTTCAGGACATGACTAGCATATTTTTTTGTCCTTTGGTTCTAATAGATCTTGACATTTTAAATTCACGATTTCTTAAAATGTGAAGGAAAATTTTTTTTTTGGCATTGCTCTCAGATGGTTAAGTAATACTTAAATTATTTCTCCTTGACTAGTTTTCAAGTTCAGTTCAGTTGTTTTTCAAATGAGATATCTAGAATTATCTTCTATTTCCCCCCATCTTTTGACTGTTTTCATATTTCTTCTTGTTCCATAGTTACTAGCTTCTTTTGCCAGTCTAATTTTCAGGGAGTCTGTTGCTAGGGTAAGGATTGGTACCACTTGTATGAAACTATTAATTCTACTTCTATGTCTTTACTTCAGAAATCCCCCCCCCCCAATTCTTTGCCATAGAGCTTTAATGTCATTTATAATACAATTTTTAACTTTTTTTTAAGCAATTGGGGTTAAGTAACTTGTTCAAGGTTACATGGCCAGTTATTTCTGGGTGTGGTGCTAAATATCTGAGCCCAGATTTGATCCCCATGTCATCCCAACACTGCCGCCGGTGCTCTTACTCTCTGTGCTACCTGGCCACCCCTCAATTTTTAGCTTTTTAAAAACATCTTGCTTTACTTCTTCTGAGAATCTTACTTTATCTTAAGGCTAATCTTCCCCCCCTTCCCCTTTCAGGTTTTACCAATAGATATTTTGGAGGCTTATAATACTTCTTCGTCATTGGTGACTTTTTTGTTTACTCATTTTTATAGTAATTTCAAAATTGGGACTCTGTTTTAGAGCCATACTTTGTGTATTTTTTTTTTGTGAGAGAATTGGGGTTAAGTGATTTGCCAAGGATCACACAGCTAGTAAATGTCAAATGCCTGAGGCTGGATTTGAACTCTGGTCCTATTGACTCCAGGGCTGTTGCTCTATCCACTGCATCACCTAGCTTCCCCCAATTTGTATATTTTTGAAAGGAATGTGGGGTCCTTGTATGGTTTTGAAATATATTTTCTAACATGTTACTACTGCTTTCTCTGGATGAGTGTTGTGTTGTTCAGATATCTAGGGGCAACCCAAGTCAGGGAGCTTCAAACTTCAGTCAACCCTTTCTGATCTAGGGCACTGTCTGTTGCCTTTCCTGTATAAACTTTGCTCACTCTTTGGTTTGCCATGTTTTGGATTTGGGCAGGCAATGCATCAACTGCCTGTTTCATAAAAATAAGTTAAATATTTACTAGATATAACCTTGGTATAGTAATCACAGGAGACTTCCTTTGAAAAGAGATTGATAACACAGAAAAAACTAAAACAAAACAAGGAAATGATAACAATACCACTTTTTTGTTTAATTGTGCTGTAGAAGTTTCTGTAGTTTTTCTTAAGCTGTGGAGAAGATACATGCTTGTTCTAAATGACCCTTAGAGTCCTTGCCTTTGAATTCCTCAAGATAAATCCAACTGATTAAAAATAGTGACAGAATTTCTTAAGTTTCCTCTTTCTATCTATTTCATCTTACTTGTTAGGTAACTTGCTCTCTCCTTGCACCCAGTCCTTTCCTTCCTTTCTTTCTTGGTACTTGTTACATAATCTGTCTCATTATTTCAGATGAAGTTAATTTACAGTCAGAAAAACAACCTCTATGGAGAAGACAACACTATCCTTCAGAAAGAAAATATGCAAACAAAATAGTACCCATAGCTAGGGAAAACAAAAATGACAAGCTCCAATCTAAATTGTATTAATTTATTGTATTCACTCATACTTTATCTTTAACTATCTATCCTGAACACCCAAATGTACTTAAAATTTCCTCACTAATGAACATTTGGTATCTTAATGAATGTTGTTAAGGGGTTATTTGAATAAGTAACAGCTAGGTTGGCTATGGAAACATCCATGAAGTCATTAATTCCAGGGAACAAGAAAATAGAAAAAGAAAGCTCAGGTGCCTGACTGTTTTTCCCACTTAATTTTACACTGAAATGACTCCAGGAAATATACTAGCAAGAAATTAAGGATACAGAAATCTAAGACTTCTTCTATCTCCTGTGACCAATGAAAAACTTATCATTTCTCTGCACCATTTGAAAGCAATTATAGTCTCCTGCTTTGGGCTATTGTTTACATGACTTGAAATGTTTCAAAAGATAACTGAATACCAATAAAACAACATTGCAAGGAAAATTACTCACTCATCTGGTCACATGCTGCTTATAATTTTCCTGCTGAACCACACAACTGTCACGGGAGTTGAAACTTAGTAAATGGGGTGCCATCTATTTTTTAGAGAACATAGAAGATAAATCACAGATTCGACTTGGAGCACACATAGCCCAGAAAGGGCCAAAGAAGACTGCATTCAAAAGGTGAGAAAAGGATCATTGAATTACCTATTTCAGAGCAGAAATGGACATCATAGATAATCTAGCCCAACTTTTTTCATTTTAGATAAAGAAATTGAGGCCCAATGAAATTAAGTGACATGTCCAGGGACACATAGCAAATGCTGGGGCTGGAATTTGAATAAGGTCTTCTGATTCTAATTTCAGAGTCCTGAAGAAGTTCTATATTCCTACTGGGAATTATGTAAATTGCACCATTCTCCTAAAGGAAAGGCCATTATGCTTTGCCACATGTTTGGTGGGGACCTCAATAACAAATACAAATGTGGGTTGTAAAGATCATAAAATGCAAATGTGATCATCTCTACATGTAAATATACATATATAAATATTTATTTGTTGTTTAATCATTTCTCAGTCGTGTTCAACTCTTTGTGTCCCCATTTGGGGTTTTGGTAAAGAAACTGGATTGGTTTACCATTTCCTTCTTGAGCTCATTTTATAGATGAGGAAACTGAGACAAACAGGGTTAAGTGACTTACCCAGGGTCACACAACTAATAAATATCTGAGGTCAGATTTGAGCTCAGGAAGATGAGTCTTCCTGACTCCCAAGGCCCAGCACTCTATCTACTGTGCCACCTGGCTTCCCCCAATACACACACACCTACATATACACACATGTATGTTTATATATACATATATTTACACACACATTGTAAGTGTATATCCACATCCACATCCAGATCCATATCCATACACATACACATATAAATATACATATACCTATACATATAAATACATATATACACATACACATGCATGCATACATATATATATATATATGTATCCACAGTTTCTTTTGGTCAAAGTCTCAAATTGATAGAAAGAATTGAGAGATAGGCTATCACTTAGTATTTATAGAAGATGCAAGAGAACTATACAAATCCTTTTCTTCAGGAAACAAGCTGAGCTTAAATAAACATGGCAAAAGGCAGCACTAGGCACTGGCAATACCAAGGCATGTAGTCATTTGCTTGGAGTTCTGCCATTTGGTTCCTGCTCCTGAACACTCGCCCACACCAGTCTGCAGAGATGAACATGCCCTGGCAGTGAGTATCTTATTCTTTTTACTTGGAAATTGCTTGTTTTCCTTTCTAATTTCCACCCAAAAAAATGCCACACTGAGTATAGTACTGCAGGGACTACGTGATCTCATCACTGTGGGTGATGATACAAACTGATCTCTATTAATACAAATTCCAACCGATTTCTGACACAGTAGATAATCTTCAAACTGAGGGAAAGAAAAAGCATTGAGAAGAAGAGTATGGGTCTAAGAGGCCAAGTATGAAAGAAGAAAAGGAGAAATCATTGACACTTCAATGAATCTGGGATCTCATTTTTTCAGGTGCTCCATCAAACAGACATTTCAATACATTCATGCTTTTTTTTATCAAGTGTAATTCCTTTCCTTTTTCCAAACATTGTCCTTCAAAGATCAACTCACCAAACTGTCTGGCTTCCTCTGAGGCATTATGCTAGGGGCAACTTGTAATTCTGAGATCATGATATTCTATCATTCATCATCAGGAGAATATCATTGTTAAAAAAAATGGGCATTGATGGAAAGAAGCTCCATGGGACACTGAGACTTACTGACCAAGATTCATCCCACTCTCCTCCTGTTCAGTCCTTGGCCCAAATTAATTTTCAATCTTTAATGCTTTTCCAAGATTGTTATGGAAATGAGAATTTGAGATCTTCCCTGCTCCTAGGCCCTTTGATAGGCTTAAGTGACTCTAAGACCCTTTCTTAATTTGAAAATATACTCTGCCTCCTAATAGGATGAATGTGGTCACATGGAGCCTGTGGTGGGAGGCTTGGTTTTCCAGGAATGCCCACACCTTATTATTTTGTGATTGGGCAGTGGATCAAGAGGGCTGTGGCACTCTCTGAGCCAGGAGAAGGCTATATATACCCTGATGTGAGGTTTTGTTTTGGGTCTCACTTTGAGAAGAGTTATGTGATTTGACCACACGAGACTCTGGGCAGTTGTTGAGCCCCCTGGCTTTGAAATCCCAGATGTTGGTGCTTCCCTCTCTGGTAACTGACCAGGTATGGATTTAATGGTCAGACAGTTGGAAGTCTGTCTGCTGATGTTTCTCTGTATTTGTTGTCTGCTTGAAACTTGTTTGTATTCTCTGAAGTTTGGGGTGCTGACCTTTTCCCCCTGAACTAGGTAAATGACATATATTTGATTAAAGCAAGATTGTTAACCCATTTTGAGTTGCTTTCCTTTAGAAAAACAGATCTAAGAACCTGTGTTGGCAGCCACCCTGGGTATGCTAGGGTGCTTGCTGCTACAAAGATATACAGTATGTACAAATGGATTGACTCAGTGGGTTTCCCATATGCAAACATTATAATGAGGGACAAGTTGAGTTGCAACAGGATGTCTCAAAAAAATTCCAAAGATTCAGGCCAATTCCAAGTGATCAGAAAGATTTATTATGGTTTTGAGTTTTCATGCTCTGGTGAGTGGTTAAGTTCCTTAGAGAAATCAGCAACTACAGGAAGGAATATTGAGTATATACTCTCTCTATATGTATATGTACATGTATATGATGTATATGTATATGCATATGTATATAGAGAGAGTATATAATGCTGATTACACAATACAAATTTACATAGAATATAAGATTATGATTAATATTAAAAAAGCAGGAGGGGGTTGTTAAGGGATGAGGTAATGGGGAAGGGTCCCAGCCTCAGCGGAACTGCGCATAGAGTTACCCACAATGAGTACAGAAAAACCCATTGAGGGAATATGTATTTATGATCATAATATTATAATGTCTCTCTACATCATAAGTTAGCTCTAGCTCAGTTCTCTGCTATTACTGATCAGGTAGTATCTAAATCTTAGTGTGGGTCCCTTCTCTGGTTTGGTGGTCAAACATTCCGTTCTATATCCTGGTGGTACTGCTTTCTGATTGGCTAGATGCTGTGTTCCTGTCTGGTTAAGATGGGTGATGGGGTTGTGGCTGAGTGCATGGACATGTCTGTTTCTTTTTTTTAATTTAAAATATTTTTTAAAATTTTATTTACTATTAATTTACAACATTCAGTTCCACAATTTTTTGAGTTCCAAATTTTCTCCCACCTCCCTCCACCCCAAAGCAGCATGCAATCCAATATAGATTCTACAAATACCTTCACATTAAACATTAGTCAAGTTGTAAAGAAGAATTATAACTAATGGAATGAATAATGAGAAAGAAGAAACAAAATAAAATGAAAAAGAGAGAGAATAAGTAGTTTGCTTCAATCTGCATTCAGCTCCATAATTCTTTCTTTGGATGTGGATAGTTACATACCTGTTTCTGTGGGAAATATGTGAATTGGATTCTGGGGGCAGGGGCAAGCTAGAGGATTGAGTCTGGAGGCAATAGCTAGCTAGGGGCAGTGGTTAGTTATTCTATGGGACCTATGATGAGTTTGGGGGTGCATGATGTGGTTAAGGCCAGATTGTGTGGTCAAATCAGGACATGCCTGCTGTTCAGTGAGACCCATAAGGAAGTTAGCATATTGGGACTGGGAGCAGCTTTATTAGGATTCCATCAATCATACACTATTTTGCTTTTTTCCCCTGTAGAGATCACTGGCCTTGGGGGCCACATATCTCATTGAGAAAGGCTTCTTAATGTTTCAAGTTTCAATACAATAAAATTACTTGTGCTTTATGAAGGATACCTTTCATAAAACTGATGAATAACTTCATTGGATATATGTCTCCCTTCTTAAGCCTTGGCTGATACTGATCATGGAGACACCTTGCTGGTTGAGCAGATAGAGTATTGAGTCTGGAGTTAGACTTTTCTTCCTGAGTTCAAATCTAGCCTTAGACACTTACTAGCTGTGTGACCCTAGGAAAGTCACTTAACTCTGATTGCCTCAGTTTCCTAATCTGTAAAATGAACTGGAGAAGAAATGTAAAACCACTCCAGTATCTTTGCTGAGAAAACTCTAAATGGGGTCAAGGAGAGTAGGACATGACTGAAAATTATTGAACAACATATTGATCATAAGAGAAAAATAGAATACAGTTACCTCTATGTTTGAACCTATCAAAGCATTTTTTATGATCTTAACATTCCTTGCTGGAAGAGAGATCCTGTAAAGTTGAATTTTGCTGTACTGTGTTAATTTTTGTGGATGGGGGAAAGGAGTAAGTAAAAAACCCAGCAGAATCCCCTATGCTCTATGCCTTTCAGACTGTTGTACGATTACAGATGTGTGTTCTTTTTTTTTTGGAGGGCAATTGGAGTTAAGTGACTTGCCCAAGGTCACAAGGCTAGATTGTGTGTGTGTGTGTGTGTGTGTGTGTGTGTGTGTGCGAAGTGTCTGAGGCCGGATCTGAACCCAGGTCCTCCTGACTCCAGGGCCAGTGCTCTATTCCCTGCGCCATCTAGCCACCCCACAGATGTGTGTTCTGCTCTGGAGAACTGTCTGTGAAAGCCTTCTATTCTTATCTAGTATCTCATATTTTAATAAAATTCTCCCTTAAGTATACTTAATGATGATTTTATAGAGATGAAAAAGGCAATGTTTTAATTAAGTTATTGGTATCTCACCCATGGGCTTTACCATTCTCTTGGAACTATCCTCTTTTAGAGATAATTTGTAAATTGATCTTTGAGCCCATGTAATTTAAAAATTTTTTACCTTCAGCACAGGTGTCCCAGGTTTATATATTATCAAATACAGTCCCTTTTCCTGTCTTCATTTTATTGAATGCCTTTTGCAGTTCCTAAAATAGCAAATCAATACTGAAGTATTACATAGTCAAAATGTAGCAGTTTTACTATCTTTAATTATGAGAATAAATCACTACAGAATTGCTGGCGGGTCTGTTACATTTAATGTCTATTTATTATCATCTTTCAAATTTTATCTTTAAATGCCACCTTCTCCCATCCTTTTGAAAACCTAGATTCGTTTTATCTCATGCCAGACTTTCTTTAGTCTCCATTTTATTTCACACTACTTTTCAATATATCGTGAAGTGAAACTATATTCAGCTTTCTCCTTCATGTTTTGCAAATGAGTCTGTATTCCAAACTAAATTGCCATTGGATCTTACTTCTCTACTTAACAGGATTAAGTACTTGCTGGCAGAGTCAGACTCTGAGTTCCTTTGGCCTCCTTGTTGTAGTGATTGTTTTACCCTTTTTAAACTTCTTTGTCATTGTTGTTAAGTTACTTTCAGCCATATCTGTCTCTTCATGACCCCCTTTGAGGTTTTATTGGCAAAAATACTGGAATGAGTTGCCATTTCCTTCTCCAGATCATTGTACAGATGAAAAAAATGGAGGCAAATAGGGTTAAGTAACTTGTCCAAGGTCACACAGCTATTAAGTGTCTCAGGCCACATTTGAACTCAGGAAGATGAATCTTTCTGACTCCAGGTCCTGCACTCTAGCTGCCCTTAAACTTCTTTAAGAAATATCAATTTCTACAAGTCTCCACTTTTAAGCAGTTGGGTTGGAATCCTTATGGTTACATACAGTGCCTACGTCTAACTTTTTTATATTTTCTTCTCTTTTTGTTAGTAATTTTGACGATTTTCCAGTAACCAGTCTATTCTCTGACAAGACATTAAAGAAGAATATTATTCAATATTCAATAGTCCACTCATGTCAATTGCTATCTTTTGTTTTGAGGTATTTTTCAGTGTTTACCATACATTGTGCTTTCTGGTTTTCTCCTTGTAGAAAAAAAATCATGATGTATATTAATGGAGAGTCTGAATAAAGGGAAAGGAAAGGGAATAAAAATTTATATAGTAACAGATATGTGCCACACAGCTAAGCAATTTTACAAATGTTATATTATTTGATCCTCACAACAACCCTGTGAGGTAGGTGTCAATCTATTTTACACTTGAGGAAATTAAGGTATACAAGTTATGTATTTCATCCAGGCTTACATAGCTGATTTGATCTCAGGTCTCCCTCTCTCCAGGAACAATCCTCTACCCACTGGGCCACCAGCTACCTTTAATCATCTATAACCCTTTTACTTCTTTTATTTCTTAATCTTGAACATTACTTTTAACATATTTTCACTATATTTTTATAAACCCTTTCTTGCACTAAAATAATTGACAATAATATATAATTATTTGATTTAAAGAATCTTTTCAAATAATTCATAAGATTTTTTGTCTGTTTTATCATCATCAATAGATGCGGGCACAGTCATTTCTATGGTGATCACTTTGTCTGTACTTATGATAAAGATGACAAGATGACTAAATGTCCTGTGATGTTCAGCTTTGCCCTTTGGAGAAAGAAGGGAAAAAGAGCATAGGAAATTTTATGTTTTCCTTGGGAGCCAAAATCATTGAGGAATGTGGCAGTGTATGCAAGAGATCTATAGATAATAGCAACGAAGACCAGGAATGGATTATAGAGTCAGATAGCACATAATTTAAAAGACTCATTGTAGCCTGGTATATAGAGAGCTGGCATCGGGGTCAGGAAGACCAGGGCACATGCCATGTATCTGATTATCTGATACATATTGGGCAAGTCACAGAACTTCTAATGCCCCAAGACAATTATCTTGCATGATAAGCTGTAAAATATTTGCTGATCTGTATTACTATAGCTCCTGATCATGAGCTAACTACACTAACAAAATTACAGGAAAAAAGAAGAAAAGAGATTGTAGAATGATAACAGCTAAAGATGTGGCTATAAATGGCAAAGAAGATTGAGATAGTCCTGGTAAGCCAAGAAAAATAAGAAAAGTGTGATCAGCATTTGAGAAGTCAGTTAGAGCCCTAGAATCTTCATGGGATCCATGTTTCCATTTAATCTAAAGATAAGGAATGAGTATAAGAGGAAAAGACCCAAGATGAATTAGAGTTTATTAACAGTGGAATGAAATTTAGGGCACAATAGAAGGGACAGGAAAGAAAAGACAGAGACTTAAGAGGAAGAGAGAAGAATGGGAGGGGAAAAGTTGAAGAAAGATGGGACTTAGTTCTAGGATGGTGTGCCATGGTGACAGGTGTTAGGCTAGGGGAGTGGAGTGGAGGGTGGGGAACCTGTGATCTCAAGGCCATATGTGGCCCAACTAGCTCCTCAAGTGAGACCCTTTGAGTTCAACTTTTACAGAACAAGTCCTTTTATTTATTTTACATAACAAATCCTTTTATTAAGGGAGAAGAAATCACTAAATGTTCTAGGAGCAAACTGCTCCCAAACACCAATCAGTGGGGTACAATGGAAAGAACACTGGACTTGGAGTCAGAAGACCCGAAATGCTCCCCCTCCTCATCTTAGCCTCCTGGCTTCCTTCAGGTCCCAGGTGAAGTCTTACCTTCAGCAAAAAGCCTTGCTTTGTTAGAGCCTTCTTAGAGCCTTTCCTTGGAGATCATCTTCTATCCAGTCTCTGTCTTCTATATATGTAGTTGCTGGCATGATATCTCCTCCTGGACTGTCTTTTGCCTTTATTTGTATCCCAAGTGCTTCACGTAATGCATGGTTTGTTTTTGTTTTTGCTGCTGTTGTTTATTTTGGCGAGCAGATGGGTGGCATAGTAGATAGAGTGCCAGGGTTGGAGTCAGGAGGCCCTGAGCTCAAATCTGGCCTTAGACACTTACTAGACGTGTAACACTGGGCAAGTCACTTAACCCTGTTTGCCTTAGTTTCTCATCAGTAAAAATGACCTGGAGAAGAGACCACTCTAGTATTTTTGCCAAGAAAACCTCAAATGGGGTGACTGAAGAGTCAGACATGACTAAACACCTTGTACCTAGTAGGCACTGAATGATTTCTGGTGCACTTGCCTTGAAGCCCTACATTGTCATTTACAAGCTATGTGGCTGGAAGTCGATCACTTTAACCTCTCCAGGCCCCACCTTTGAAATGAGTGATTCCGACAAGATCCTTGTGAGCTCAGAAACTAGGATTTTATGACCTTTCAATGATTTTTAAAAAATTCTTTATGTGGAAATGATGCAAATTCTTTGAGCAAAAGAAGAAAATATGTTATAATAGTCCTCATATGAGTTTTATTGTTCAGTCATTTCAGTCCTGTCTGACTCTTCATGATCCCATTTGAGATTTTCTTGGTAAAGATACTGGAGTGGTTTGTCATTTCCTTCTCTGGCTCATTTTACAGCTGAGGTGAATGGTGTTAAGTGACGTGCCCAGGGTTACACAACTACTAAATATCTGAGATGAGATTTGAACACAGGTCCTCCTGGCCCTTAGGGCTGGCACTCTATCTACAGCACCACTTTGCTACCCTTGTGAGTTTTATGAGCAATGCTGATATTTTAGAGCTTCCTATTTTAATGAATTATTCCTACTAACTAGGTGTTAACCTGCAAGCTAGTAATCAGCTGTTTCTGTGCTGGTGAAAGAGAATGTAAGATCAGAGACCATTGATTCAGAGCTGGAAGGGAGTTTTGAGGTTATACTGGACAAGCCTTTCAATCATGCCACAAATCATACAGAAGTGGGATTTGAACTAGAATCCAGTGACTCCCAGTTCAGCATTTCAAGTTAAGAATTCTTTCTATTTAATTATAATATTACAATACACTGTCTTCCTAAATATTTGTCACCTCCATGTTAGTACCCTGTGATAAAGCCCAAATTGCTCTGCCATTGATGTGGAAAATATGCATCCCTAAACATAGAAAGCTGTTTCATTTGTTAGAGTGAATGACCAGAAGAAGAATTCCTTTGTGTCCCTTATTATACAGTAAAAATGTTTGTACTGGGACAATAATAGTAAATAGAATGAACAGAAATGCATGCATCCATTGAAAGTAAAACAAAATATTTCTAAATATAGTTTTTAATTTTAGCTTGTCTTTTTCTGTTCTATTTCTTTCTCTACAATAGAATACCTCTGGCTTCAGGTCACTTGTTCTCTGGCTGCTCTGAAGAAAAACATTTTATTTTTATTTAATTTATTTTATTTTATTTTATTATTTATTTTATTTCTATTTAGTAAATCCTCTTTTCTCTATTTAGATTAATACTGACAATCTTCCTAGAATTTCTAAATCATATCTGTGAGCAACTCCCCATGGATCTATACCAAATCAAGTTCCCATCATATTTTCTTCCACAATTAGGGATTGATATCTGGTTTTATCTGTGGTTATATCAAACTCTCTTAACTAAATTGGCCTATGAGTCAGAATTCCATTTGATTACACAATAAAAAAGTTTCAACTGTATATATGACATTGCTAGAGATAGAATGTAGTAGTAATGGGTTGGGGTAGTGGTTAGGATTGTCCAACACTCCTGTTTTTCCATTACCCTATTACTGACTCAATTCTTTTTGAATATTAAATTAAAATTTTCAATTAACAAACATTTATCTCTCTCTAAACTCCATTAATGGGGTGATGAGACTTGGACCCCTAAAAGGAAAAGACCATGTCTTTGAAAGCAACCCAGTCCCTGAATTTTCCCATACATTCCGGTAGCCTGGATCACTGGTACCTCTTCCCAAGGCACCTGGCCCATTCCAGCTCTCCTAGATCGCCTAATTATGTCATATTTGACATTTCTTTCACTTTTGCACCTGAACTACTCCAGATTACTTACCACTCCTTAATCTCACCCAGATCCTTTCACTGTCCCTTTTGTGTATTAGCATCAGCTTCATCCTCATTAGTTTTGCAGGTTCCCTAAGAACCTCACTCACTTCTGTTTTTACTACAATAAACTTTGCCACTTGACTGGGAGAGGTTTGAGTGCATGAATTCCTTCCAGGATGCTGCCCTGTACCCTGACATTTTCAGGGTTCCCAGCAACCCTAAACTGTGTCATCACAACTTTAGCAAAAACAAAAAGAAAGAACTCCATTAGATATGTGCTCAAGCAAAATTAAAGATTACCATTACTTCTCCATTTTTTAAGCTCCAAAAATTCAGAAAGGAACAAAATATTTCTAGCAAAAGATCTTAGTGTTATATCTAGCCCTACATCTGCTCTTCAGTGTTTCCCCTCAATTGCCCTTCCCTAAATGTTTTACTTATAAGTACACATCAAACAGCAGATGCTATGGGTTAAAGCTGTTTATAAAGATCAAGTAAACATTTAAAGCAAAATAATAAAAATAATAATAATAAATTTACCTTTCCCATGACCACCTGAAAAGGTTTGGGGCCCCCCTTGAAGGAAAGAAAGGAGATAATAGGATTAATATCTTGGAATCTGTATTCCAGAGGGTCTCAGAAATGCAACTTCTGTCTTAAATATTATGGTACCCAAATGGTCTAGGCAGTCGCACTTTCAGTCCCCTTATGCTGATTACCTGTGAGTATACTTTCACTCTTTTACCTCCACATGGTTCTTATAGAATCCCTTTCTCAAGCACCAAGTAATCCAATTCAGGAGCAGATAAGACATTGCCCTGTGATGTCATTGCTCCTCTTCAGAAATGAAACAATAACCTAGCATAATCTAGTCTTTACATTCAAGTTTGTTTCTTGGACTCAGGGAAACTAACTTATAAAAATCATCTGGAAGTGTGGCTTGTTTGTGTTTCATTTCAGATTCAATCAAACATTCTTTTAATCCTTAATACTCATACAAAGATGAACAAGAAGACAAAGTCTACTGGGAGAGAACAACAAATAATACATATAGACAAATATAATACATAATAGGGAATGATAAGGACAAAGGAGAGTCCCAAAGATTCTCTGACCTAACCCTTCTGGGCTGTGTTGCAATGAAAAAGTCACTTTTTTTTTTTTTCCACAAGTCAGTTTCTACAACTGTAAAATGAAATAATTACATTATCTGACTTACAAAGTTGTAAGGGGAAGTGCTTTGCAAGTCTTCAAGTTCCCTATAAATGTAGTTATTTTTATTCCATAGTATTATAGAATCACAGAATTTCAGAGTCAGAAGGGACCTCAGTGACCCTGTAATCTAACCCACTAATGAATTCCTACTATAATATGGGGATAGGGAAGTTGGAGGAAATAAATAACTATAAAAATAATTGAGAAAATTTAAGATGCAAAAAAACATAAAATAAATGGATACACATATTAACTTTTGTGGACATTGTCACAGCAAATAGAACTAAAGAGAGGGGAAGTTTGAAAGCTAACTGTATGACTTGCAAGTGTTTTAAGGTCATTTTTTTTCGACTAACTTTCCCCCTAATTGAACTTTAATGAAGATTTGTCTCTTGTGGCCCTGGACCAAGTGATAAGGCTAGAGGACAAAGAAGGATTTTTGTGTGTGTTTTTATTTCCCCTTTTATGGTGGCATTTTGTGCCAATATCATAGATGTGTCCCAACACTTGGGTACAACATGAATGCACATCTATGTACCACCCAACATAAATACATAGAATATTAGCAAGGCATAGAATCAGGAACTAACACTCATTTCTCCCCTTGGATCAGGGCCAATGCCAGTCAGCATTAGTGCCCCTGAGCCCAAATGCATAAGCAGCATGAAAACTGGGGCACTCTGGAATCACTGCCTGCCTCTTTCTCTCCCTAGCCCTTCTCTGCTGCTAGGTGGCACCACAGTGTACAGAGTAGGGGTCCTGGAGTTAGAAAGAACTGAGTTAAAATCCAGCCTCAGACACTTACTAGTCGTGTGACCCTGGCCAAGTAACTTGACCTCTGTCCGCCTCAGTTGAACCAACTCTAAAATGAGAATAATGCCAGTATTTTCCTCTTAGGGTTGTTTTAAGGATCACATCAGATGATATTTGTAAGGTCCTTAACATACTGCCTGGCACCATATCAATGTTTCTTCCCTTCCTCATTCTTCCTGCTAAATGTGATTATCAGCCCTGCCCTTTGGGCTCATGTTTTGCCTTGAATTCAAGACCCAGTCTTTTACAATTCTTATATCATTTAATGTTCCAATTCACTCTTAACAATTTTCTACCAGAGTTTTTTATGATTATGAGGGAGAGTTCAGGACATGCCAACCAAATGAATCCCCCAAGTAAAATATGAATCCAAACCTATTTCATAGTCCAGTTCCAACCCAAACTTTGCAGCAGGATGCAATGCAGAAAGCTGAATTGGTGCTAGAGAAGGACCTTGAATCCAGTCCTGGCTCCACTCTTACTAATTTGGGTAAATCAATTCTCCTTTCTGGGTCTCAGGTCTTCATTTTCAAAAGAAGGGGTTTGGTAAGATGACTTTGAAAGTTGTTTCCAACTGAAAATCCATGATTCCATAAATCTGTGGTCCTGTGATTCCAAGCTTATTGAACATTCCTCCCCATCAAGCACTCTCCATGCCCCGTGGTTGTTCTGTGAATGTGGTCTCCACCTCCTTCCTTTGTGATGTTGTACAGGCTCTCCCACATGTCAAAAACATTCTCCTTCCTCCTTGGAACTTCCTACAATCCTGGGCTTCTTTTAAGTCTCAAACCACTTGGTTTAGAAAGCCTTTCTTGATACTCCAATGGTTTAAAGCTAACCATGGTGTATTTGTTCATATATTTAAATGACATATCCCACCCACCCACCTACCCCCAACAGAATAGAAGCTTATTGAGTACACCAGCTATTTTTCCATGTTTTGTTTTTGCATTCCTGTTTTGCCTTGCACATAATACATGTCTCAATATACATATTTAATTAATTCAACCTAAGAAAGCAAATGGTTCCTAGAGTTCATTCACATTTAAGGGCAGAGTTGGTAAATTTTTCTAGTCTGTCAAACCCAAGAATTACTATTATATGTGTTGGGTAGGGGAAAGAGTGTCATGCTTAGTTAGCAGTCCTGCATTTGAATACTAGCTACAATGTCATCTACCTGAGGAAAGGGTGGCAAGTCACAACCTTCGTTTCACCATCTAAAAAGAGGGCCGCAATTGGCACTATCTAGCTCACAGAGTTATGAGGAAAGTGCTTTCTTAAAGTGAAATATTGTCTACATACCATATGAAATATTATTTTATTCATGATGTCATAATTTTCTACTGAATGCAAAGGATCCTGAATTCATATATATCTACATCTATATGTTTATGTATGTGCATATGCACATATATGCACATGTATAAACACAGTGTATATGCACACACTTATATGTCTGTATATACATACACACATGTGCATGTGAATGCATATGTAATTATGCTTCAATGCCTTTTGCTACTGTATGGCATTTCATATACGTGTATATTTCTATGTATTTGCAGTATACATATGTGTATATATGCACACACATACTCATTGTAAATACACATAAATATATGTGTATATGTTCAAATATATAAATATAAACGTGTGCATGTGTGTGAAATAAATGGTTTTTACCTGGATTACATTAAGAGGAGAGTAAGCAGGATAGTTAATAGTAAATGAGAATTAATTAAAGAAACTTGGTATATTTCTCCTGGAGAATAGACTTGGAAGGGACTGGTAAGTCTTCAAAGTTCTAAAAGTTAGCCATATATGAGACATTAAATTTACACACACAAGGATTTACTAACCCTTCTTCATCTTTGATATTTTACTCAATCTCAAAACTGGACCCGTTGGTGATTATTGAGTAGAATGTCAAAGATGAAGGCTGGTCAGTAAATCTGAAATCTTTATTGCTAGTTTGAAAGACTATAAAATATTTGATTTAATATGAAGACATACTATACATTAAGCCTGAGAGAAATACTGTCTCATAGTAGATTACTGGACTTCAGTTAAGGGAGACAGGTATAAACACTGTCTCTGATAGTAGAGACCTGATCATGTACACATAACCTTTCAGATTTTGTTTCCTCCTCTATATCAGACATAATAATACTTGTGTGCTAAAGTACTACACAGGGCTGTTAGAAAGCTCAAATGATATTGTATATCTGTTAAATATTCGTGTAACATGAACATGTAAAATATGTATGCATGTGGAGGTGGATCTTTTATAGCATGTGGAGGTGGATCTCTTATAGCATGTGGAGGTGGCGTGTTTGATCAGAGTGCTGTTATTCTTGGATAAAAGTGGAGACACATGAACTAGGCCAGTGGTGTCAAACTCAAGTAGACATGGCCACTACTGCATACATGAGAAGCCTTGTGTCCCCATATTGACTTAGTTTTCAAATGTAATATTATTTATGCTTTATTACATTTTTGCTTAATTTGTTAAATATTTCCCACTTAAATTTTAATAAGATTCAGTCGAGATTTAGATTGCTGTGGAGAACTTGTGTTGATAAGGTTATGGGACCTGGACCCCTAAAAGCCCCTAAACTTTTCCTACACTGCATTTTTTGCCTGAGGCATCTGGTCCATCCCAGTCTGCCCATATAACTTAATAATCCTTTTAACTACCCTTTCACTGTGGCTTTTCCACCACTTAACTCCTTTCATTGTCTGCACTTGGTGTACTCCAGACTGTTTACCACTCCTTAAAACCATCCAGATCTTTTCACTGTCTTTTCTCATATACAAGTACCAATCTTGCTCCCATTAAATTGAGCAGACTCAATAGGAATTCTGCCCTTCCTATTGGCATATAAAGGCAGATTCACTAGGAATTTCACTGGCCCTGTTACAAAGAAATCTTGCTATTTTGACTAGAAGAAGATTTGAGTTGAATGAATTCTTTCCAGGCAGACTTGCCCTGCACCTTTACATTTTTGAGTTCCCAGCACCCTACCAACCCCAACATTATTTTGGTGGCCTGTATGGGGTATTGCCTGCCCCCCTCAAGACCTCCTCCAGTCAAGACCAGGTGGTCGGTTTGTGTGTGTGTCTCTCTCTCTCTCTCTCTCTCTCTCTCCCTCTCCTTCCTCCTCTCTCCCCTCCCCCTCCCCCCCCCCCCCCCCCTTTTCTCCTCCCCCTCCCCTCCTCCTCCCCCTCCCCTGGCCGTCCCCTATCTCCCACCTTTCACATTGTGGC
>NW_027186457.1:10556808-10564623 GCF_028583685.1 Petaurus breviceps papuanus | reverse complement strand
TCTCTCTCTCTCTCTCTCTCTCTCTCTCTCTCTCTCTCTCTTCCTCTTCCCCCTTTCCCACTCTGCAGTTGGGGTTGCTCTCCAAGCACCTAGGAAGGCTTAGAGGTGTTTTTTGAGCCTGAAACTCCCAGGCTCCATTGGTGTCATATGGTTATGAGGTTGTCTCAGACCTGGTCACACCTTCCACTGCACAGGGGATACCGTATCTGGAACTGTATACCCAACTCTCTCAATTCTCTAGAATGCTAAGGAATTGGGAAAACTGCATATGCTTTTTGGTTCTCTCAACCTTATACCCTCTACATCCCATGATCCTCCTTCATGGAGGGATCCCTAGGCTCCACACTTGAGCCAGCCAGATCCCCTTTCTCTTTTGGCCTTATGTTTGTATGGGACAGGTAAAAGTGTGGTTTCTCAGAGACTATCTGTAAAGTGAGTAAGTCCTTAAGCCTTAGGCCTCAGTTTCCATTTTTCTAGGAATTATGCGACTTTGAGACTTTAGAAGTCTTTTTATATAGTTGCTCTATTCTAGTCAGCCCTTTTTACCCAGCTTACCATAAAAAGAGTTAAGTTTCTATAGAACTGCAAGAATTGCTGAACAAGACTGTTGATAAGGAGGACCAGGCAGTAACCTTGGGAAGTTGAGGCAGTAGCCTTGAGAAAAAGCTCATACCCTGGTTCCCAGACTAAAACTCCTAGATAATACTAAAAATAATGAAGAATGGAAAGGAGCTGGCAGCAGCAGGTAGACTTGACCAATCAAGGAACAGACAGTAGCCTTGGGGCACTCAAGTCCTGATAAGAAAGTGTCTAGGGTAAGACTGAAGGGGGCTTCAGTATTCTAAGATTGTTACTGTGCCTGCGTAATGAACTTCATGTATTATGTATATTATCCAACAAGATTAGAGCCTCATTAGTAATAATTATGTTAATGTTTGTAACCTTTTTCTTATTTAACCCAGCTTTAGCTTCTGTATGATGATGGCCTCCTCTCCTGGGCATTTTCCAGTGACTGGACCCCCCACTTCTCGCGAGATTCTAATAAAACTTCCTATCTTTACTTTGAGGTCTCTGAGTAGTCAGTTTGGGTTAGGGTCTTTGTACCCCACACATGGCCACTGGATCCTCAGCCTCAAAGCCAGACTCAGCAGGACCTCCTGAGATTTGCCTCTAGGTTATCCTTTACAGAATTGAAAAAAGCTCCAAGACCTTGAAAAGGAAAGCCAGGCCTGGCCTCGATATGATCTAAAGGACCAGGAAAATTGTCTGTTTCTCCCTGTAGTCCTGGCTCTGACCAGGCTAAAGCTACAGTGAAGTTATAACAACTAAAATGATGGTAGCAGATTCTGGAGGTTCTGAGACTGATCATTAAGGAGTTTTGAAACACCCCTTTGCAATCCTGATCACTCTCTCCTCCCACTGTCTTCCTGAGTCAAGAGGGTATCTCAGTGCAGGGACTGCAAATAGCCATGGGTTTTCTTGTTAACCCCTCCCATCCCTGATCAGACTAAGAGAAGATTGGTAGGGAATTTAGGGCCCCTTTGAAGTCACCCACCCCCTTGTGGTGAAAGGACAGTGGCAATGGCCCTGGCCCCTGGGCACCCTGTAGCCTACTCAGAAAGTCTGGAAGAATCACCCAGGTTTAGCTCACCACCACCACCACCCACACCCCAGCAGTTGTGGTGAGAGAGGAAAGTGAGATGGGTCAAGGCAGTACAAGATTTGTGTTTTCCAGACCACTGGCCATTCACCTACAGTTGGTAGGAAACATGTCCATTGTCTCCTGGATACTGTCTATGCTCAGTTCTGGTTAATATCCTCCCCAGGACCTCCCTGAGGCAGGGACAACTCTATGCTCCTTGGCAGCACAAAGCAGTTTCAGAAGCTGAGGCCTTCACCCCTTACCCCAAAAGATTTTGGGTCTCATTTGTTTAAAGGGAAAATGATGGGATTATGGGACTTGGAACATTAAAGGGAAAGACTGTGTCTCTGTAAGCAAGTCAGTCCCTGAACTTTCCCATACATTTCAGTAACACATATCACCTGGTACCTCTGCCCAAGGCATTTGGCCCACTGCAGCCCACCTAGATCATCTAATTAGCTTATTTGAAGTTCTTTTCACTGTAGCCCTGGCCCACCCCAGACTACTTGCATAAACTGAACACTCCTTAACCCTATCCAGATCTTGTCACTGTCCTTTTTGTATATAACCATCAGTCTCACTCCCATTAAGTTGCAGATTTTCTAAGAATTTTGCCCATCTTACTGGTATTATAATAAAACCTCCACTCTGCCTGAAAGAAGGTTTGAGTGGTTGAATTCTTTCAAGGCAGTACCTTGAAATATTCAATATTCTCAGCACCCCAAAGGGCAGCAGTATTTGATACCTCTGAACCCGACTATGACAAGATTGTGTAGATATGAAAAGTAGCCATTAATGGCTCAATGTCAATTTAGAAGGCAGTCCCCTTCTGTGTTTAACATTTTTATTAATGACTTGGATAAAGGCCTAAGTGCCTTGATGATCAAATCTGCAGAAGACATAAAACTGGAAAGGCTACTTAACATATTGGATCAAAGATGCTGATATTTAAGATTTTGACAGGATAGAACACTGAATTGACTAAGTTAATTAAATTTAATAAGGATAACTTAAGTCTTATATTTGAAAAACCAATAAAAGCCAATTTCACAATTTCAAGAGTTTATAGCAGTTCATCAGATTAATGGAGTTTTAGTAGACTTCCAGTTCCATATAAGAGTCTGAGAAGACAGCCAAGAAAGAGGGCAAACGTAACCTCAGGCTGTATTTGAGGAGGTATCATGGCCAGGAATAAGGACATTATGGTCCCACTGCTCTCTACCCCATTCCAATCAAAATTTTTGGTGAATGTTTAGTTCAGGGTGAAACATTTTAGGAAGGACACTGATTACCTGGAATTCATTCAGAGGAGGGCAACCAGGAGAATTAAAGGTAAGGGAGAATTGATTAAAGAAAGTAGGTATGGTTCAGTTTGTCTGTTTTTTCATTTGTTTATTCATTTGTTTTCCTGGAGAAGAGACTTAAGAAGGATGTGATAACTGCCTCAAAGCTCCAAAAAGTAGTCAGATGCCAGGGGCATTAACCTTGTTCTGCTTGGTCCCAGAAGACACCAAGGAGCAGTAAATGGAATTGAGGTTTGATGTGAGGAAACCTTCCCAGCAAATGGAAATCTCAGGGCAACAAAAGTCTGCTAAATTTTTCATTTGGTTCTTGTCTTTGTATTTTTTGAGTTGTAACGACAGACAATTGAAATTAAAAAAAAAAAAAACAAATCTATGTAAATATTCATTGGACTCCTGTTGCATTCCTTTGGGTAGGGCTCTTTTTTTTGGACTTGCTTAAAATAGACATGTTCTCTTGTGGTTAGGCTATGCTATGATCTTGTTTAGAAGAGCTCAAAGTATATTAATTTTGACTTCTTAACAAAAACAAACGAACAAAACCATTTTTTGAAGTCTTATTCTTGCTAATAGCTCTTTGGGGCAAATCTTCAGCATCAGAGAAAATCATTTAGGACAAGAATATATGAATCCCTTCAGCAAGACAGACGCAGCAATTATTCAGAAATGGAAATCAGTGGCTCCTGATGTAGGTCAGCATAACCACAAGGCAGCCTAATAAGACTCCTTAGAAAGAAGTTAAATTTTTTTTTCTGCTAAACTGTAGCACACATGAAATCTTTCATAGGTCTGTATTTTTCCCCTCTAGTGAAATTTCCTGTTGTAATATAGGGGTTGAATTAGGAGAATGCTGTACAGTCATGATTACTGAATAATAGAAGGAGATGACTTCATTTTAGCAGAGGTCATGGGTTGATTGGTGAAAGAAAGGTCCTTGATTAGGACATTTTAGTAGAAGTCCAAGAAAAGAAAAATATGGAAACTTTTTTGAACTAGAATCATAATATTATCTGATTATCTTATTTTATTTTTTAGAAAAATGCATATTGAAAAATGACAAAAAAGAAGCATGGTACCAAAGAAAAAGTAGGAGATTGCCGATCTTCCTCCTTCTCTGTAAAGGTGGAAGGTCCACAGATGTGAAACAATGCATATATCTTCAATTTTTAAAAATGTAAATATCAGTTTTGCTGATTTCTTCTCTTTAAAAAATATTTTTGTTATATTAAATGGCTACCTGGGGGAGTCCAGGGGAGCAATTACAGGAGGAAATTTAAAACAAATGATATCAATAAAACAAAAGATGCCAATAACATTTATTATTTTTAAAGAAAGGAGTGTATCAGATATTTTTAAAGTTCCTTTTGGAGCTATGATCTTCATTTTAAAGATCGGGAATTGAAGCTGAGAGATCATAAGCAATTCACACAAGGTCAGACAGCTGGTTAATAACAAAAATGGGTGCTGCAGCCCAGGTGCTCATAATCCTGGGGCAATGCTTTTTCTATTACACTGTTTCCTTTTCATTTAGGAAATCATTTAGGTTTAATTATTGGGTGAAATTCCTCCCACTAATGTTTCTTCATTGAAAACACATTGATGGTAATGCTCTTCTCCTGTCGCTAAGGCAGATAGGAGACAGGTAGACTCTTCCTGCATTACTAAAAATATAACTCTATGTAGTGAAACAAAACATCAAAAGCAGCAAGCCAGAGGCATTGACCCAAGATGGTTAACATTTGGAAAGAGTCACATTCCTTCCAACATACCGACCATTGCCAAATCTTGTCCAGAGAAATAGAAAGGAGAGCAATGAATGGAAGTCAAAGAGAAGACATTTAGACAGGATGTCGGGGGTGGAGGGAAAAAAAAACTTCCTAATAATTTCTTGTCTTTCAGATATTTTTCAGTTGTGTAAGACTCTTTGTGATCCTATTTAGGGTTTTCTTGGCAAAGATACTGGAGTGGTTTGGCATACTTCTCCAGCTCATTTTATAAATGAAGAAACTGAGGCATATAGGTTAAGTGACTTGCCCAGGGTTATATAGCTAGTGAGTGACTGAGACTGGATTTAAACTAATCAAGATGAGTTCTTCCTGGACTTCATGACACCCTATCCACAGGGCCATCTAGCTACCCCTAATAATTAGAGATATCCAATAATGAAATGGGATGCCTCCACATCATGAGGATTGCTGATCTGACCGGTGAGTCCTTAAATCCCAACTTAACTTACCATGTACTATCCCCACTTTCTCACTAGCACCTCCTCACCTACTGTGAACTCACTTTTATGTTTTCTCTGTTCCTTTTATAACATAAGCTTCTCAAAAGTAAGTAGTTACTTGTTTTACTGTATTTTTACCCCCCCCCAACTTAGCATAGTGTCTGACACATAGCAAGCATATATTAGCTCTTTTGTCTGTCTGTCTATCTATCTATCTATCTATCTATCTATCTATCTGCCTGTCTGCCTGTCTGTCTGTCTTTCTCTCTGTCTGTCTATCTGCTTGTCTCAAGAGGTAATAGATTTTTCCTTATACAGGGTGTCCTCAAGGTTTTAGTAAAGTTTTAACCTCTAATACCTTAACTGACCAACACCTCTTTCAGTACTTATAACACAGAGACTATATGTTAGAGTATTGATTGCAATATATACCATATACCTAATGTATTGCTTTGTACTATTTGGATGTTTTTATTGTGTACTATTGTTTTTATATTTGTTTTTGATTTTGTGATTAGACTTTCTACCTATAAGAAAATCCTACTCTAACCTCATTGGACCTCAGTTTCCTCATCTGTACAAGATGGACCTCTAAGGGCTATTTATTCTGCTCTACATCTATTATTCTATGTAGCAGGTTAAATGATTTGCCCATGGTCATATAGCTAGTATGTGTCCAAAGTCAGGTTTGGAACACTGGGCTTGCTAACTTCAAGGCTAGCCATCTGTTCACTCCACCGCACTGTCTCTTGCCTTCTACGTAGCTGATACTTAATAAATATTTGTTAGGTCTGTTGATTTATTCATTGCATTCTAGAGAGGTAATGGAGTAAAGAATGGACTGAAAATCAGGACATATAGCCTGATTCTAGAACTGCCCCTAGGCTATGTCCCTTTGCTATACAGCTAAACCTTTCAACCTCAGCCATCACATGGATTGAACAATGACTTTTGTGTTTTTCCTTTGTTCTGTAGAAAGAACACTGACTTTGGTGTCACCTGACTTGGACTTGCATCAGGGCTCTACTGCCTTCTACCTCTTTGACCTTGGGTAATCCATGTAACTTCTCCCTAAGCCTCTCTCTCATCTGTGACACTGGCGAGTTGGATCACCCCTCAGTTCCCTTCTAGCTTTAAATCCTATGATTGCAAAATGAGGGACTTAGGTTTAAGTCGTCCTAAAGGTTCTTTCCTTCCAAATTGTGCTGTGATTGTATGGCTTTTCTAGGGATTACCTGGTGACATGTGAGATAGACCATAGAAATATTGGTACTTCCTTTGAACAGTTAAATACTCATCATAACGGATATGCTTTGTTTTGTTTCAAAATAGCTGAATGTTTTAAAACAGAGGGCATTTCCAAAGACATTGAAGTGTATCTGGGCTCATCCAGCCACTCATCCAAATGTATTATTATTACTTTTTGTTCTGGGTATGGGTTTATAGATAAAAATTGTTAAAGCAATTGAGAATAAGAATTTGTTTTGGAAAAGAGATATACAGTCCCCCAAAGCCCATAGCTTCAGGCTGTCAGCTAATAATGAACAGAGACTTAGTGATTCTTTCCACATAGCCTCCCCTCCCATTAGGCTCAGGATGTCTGATTGCTTACCAGGAAAATGCTATATTTCTCCTAATTAAGCCACCATTACACAGTAGGCCCTCCACCAATGTCTTGAGTCCCCTTCTAGTGTGTTCCCTCTTAGATCACACTTAAATCTAATTAAGCCTCAGAGATAAAAACCATGTGGGTCACATGCAAATTCAGTTCTTCTGCATCTCTTCTTCCCCTTTAAACTTATGCTGACATGTGCATTTGAGTAGTTTCATCACCCAGGTCAAATTAGAAATAATAAATAACTTGAATATCTAATATATGTTCTAACGGGCTCAGTAAAGTATTTATATCTCACTGGAGTTTGGGGTAGTGCCATGTTATTCCTATTTGAGAGAAATTATTATTTATAACCAATATCTTGGGCAGATTCAGAGCCAGCCCTTCCTTCTTTCTAAATCCTGACTTTAAGTTCAGTTACCTATAGGATATTGCTGATAAAGCTATTGTACTCGCTTTCTTGTTCAAGACCCCACACTAGTGAAAGTTGCCACTAAGCTGCCTAAAAATCATAAGTTTGATGAATGAAATCATGGACAATGCTCTGTCAATGGGTCTTTCTTCATAGACATTTAAAGGTAGAAGGGATTTGAGGAGACAGTGGGCTCAACCCCCTAATTGTACAAATGAAGCTGAGAGTTCAAATGACTTGCCTGACATCCTCTAGGGGTGTGAACTCAGTCATTCCTTATTCCAAAACCAGAACTCTCCACTGCACTACTTCACCCCCTCCTTTTGTAGATGAAGAAAATTCCCAGAGAGGTTGAGTCACTTGCCTGAGGTTACACGGGTTGTAAAGTGGGAGTCTTAGCATTTGAACACAGGCTCTTGAATTTTCAAACCAGAATTCTTCCTACTGTAGCCAGATTTAGAGGGGGGGGGAAAGAGAGGAAGAGGAGAGGAAAGGAGAGAAGAGGAGAGGAGAGGGGAGGAGAGGACCTGGTGGATGTCAAGCAAGTTATCAGAGATCTCGACTCACTTGCTTGAGGTTCTACTTTTGCTACAGAAAAAATGTTTCTGGTTTGGGAAA
>NW_027186457.1:10555614-10556408 GCF_028583685.1 Petaurus breviceps papuanus | reverse complement strand
GGAGAGGAGAGGAGAGGAGAGGAGAGGAGAGGAGAGATGTAATAAATGCTTACTATGTGATGGTCACTATGCTAAGTACTGACAATATAAATACTGCCCAAGAAATGCTGTGGAGTCCTGAAACTGAGCAAAATAAGTCCCAAACTGACCTATGAAGCCCAGAGAAGTCTTAGGGTGAAGTTCAATTTCTAGTTGTAATAATAGAGGAGCTAATGCCAGCATGTCTGGAGATGTCCAAGGATTTAATACAGCCTTGGGGGTTGTATGAGGCACTGAAAGGTAAGTGATGCATCCACAGCTACTAAGTATCAGAGGCAAACTGAAGCATCTTTCTGACTGTAGGCAAACCATCCTAGTCAATTGCTTCCCTACTGTTGAATGCAAAGATGCAATACGGGGGAAAGTGATCAGTTCATGTTCTACATTCAGTGGGGACTTTGTGTCTAGAATCAAGCTGGGGAAATGTATCTGTCCTGCCCCAGTTTTCCTTCATCAATAACCTCTGGGCCTCAAATATGCTTTTTTCCTAAAGGCTCTATGCTGTTTGCATAGAGTTTACTCTATACATAGAGTCTATGTAGAGACTCTATGCTGTTTAGAGTTGGAAAGAAGTCAAAGGAAGGCTTCTTTAACCTTGTGGAATTGTAGCAATCTCACTTTATAATTGGATACTCTCCCTTTACATTAATTCTATTAAAAAAAAACCTGTTTCTTTCTTTCTTTCTTTCTTTCTTTCTTTCTTTCTTCCTTTCTTTCTTTCTTTCTTTCTTTCTTTCTTTCTTTCTTTCTTTCTT
>NW_027186457.1:10547762-10555604 GCF_028583685.1 Petaurus breviceps papuanus | reverse complement strand
CTTTCTTTCTTTCTTTCTTTCTTTCTTTCTTTCTTTCTTTCTTTCTTTCTTGCAATTGGGGTTAAGTAACTTGCTCAAGGTTACACGGCCAATTATTTCTGGGTGTGAAATGAAAGTTGAGGGGAGTCTCGGGCCTCTCCCATCACTACCTCTGGCAGTACTTTGTTGACTAGAGTGTCAGGAAATTCAGATTAATATGCAAGATTTAATGGGAATTCAAAGGAATTTCTTTTTTTTTTTTTTTTTGCCTTTTGGAGGGCAATTGGGGTTAAGTAACTTGCCCAAGGTTACACGGCTAGTTATTTTCTGTGGGTGTTGAGTGTCTGAGGCCGGAACCGAACTTAAGTCCTCCTGACTCAGGGGCCAGCGCTTTACTCACTGCACCACCTAGCCGCCCCTCAACCCTGTTCTTTTCAAGGTGCTGCTAGAGATCCAGGGGGATTCCTATTTACAGAATCTTGACAACTTTTCACAAAGTGGGGTTACCTTTGATGGGTCATTAAGTATTTACAATCCTCCCTACTAAACTTAATCTGCCCTGAAATTAAATGAATGTCGGGGTGGCTAGGTGGTGCAGTGAGTAAGAGCACTGGCCCAGGAGTGGGAAGACCTGGGATCAGTTTCAGCCTCAGATACTTAACACCCACACAAAATAACTGGCCGTGTAACATTAGGCAAGTTACTTAACCCTAATTGCTTTAGAAAAAAAAGAAATTAGATGAATGTCTCCCATAAAGTGCTTTTTGCTCTCTTAAACCCCCACTAAATGGTTGTTTCTGTTGTACTGGGCCAAGTTTACTTTCAAAATAACAGCAAAAAAAGAAGCCATCTTTGCAACCAGGGGAAATGCAAGAAAAATAGTTCGCTCCTTTCTATTTGTTCCTTTAATGTGTTCATGTAAGCCTCTTGTGCTCCTCCTCTCAAATGTCTGAAGAAACATCAGGTAAGTGATGTGTGCAGGTCACTTAGCCTATGACAGAATAAGGATTTGATTTTATATGCCTGAATTGGAGACCTGGTTCTTAGTGAGTTCAATAATGTGCCTAGGATTAAAACCAACTCATTTGCATTTTGCCATCATCTCATTCATGCATTAAGTTCAAAATGCCATTTATATGGTAGCTTGAAGGTTACTGGGAGGTTTAATTCTTGGCATAAGGCCTGTCAAAAGTAAATCTAAGCTTATGGTAGGTTTTTACAGAATCAAAATGGCAAACATTTTTATAGGAATTTTGCTTTTAGCCATTTTTGCAATCAGATAGACAAATAAAATGATTTTGTTTTTATTGGAAGGCCAGGGCCAACTCCATTAGTTATCAAAAATTTAAGATTATATTAACCCTATTTCAGGTATCCACAGCTGTCGTTTAATGTTGATTAGACCCACCAACTAAGACTGTGAAGTCTGTGGAGAGTTAAGGGAGTAGGTGATGTATTGTGCCTATTTGGCAAACAGTTTTCAAAAACCAGAAGTCCAGTTGAATGTGTTTGCCATACATTTACCAAATCTATCCTCTTCCAACTATTATTTTGTTGGATTTTTAAGAAGCAAACAAACCCATAGTTCCATGGATAAACACACATTCCTGTGAAAACCATACAAACAAGAAGATAATAGAGAGGGAGAACATCTTTATTTCCTTCAACAAGATACTTATTTCCTGACCTAATTAATTTAATTCAGACATATGGTACAGTACTAGATATTTATACCAATTCCTTATATATTTTGTTTACTGGGATGTTATGTAAAATGTCTAATTTGAAAGTTTCTTATTTATGTTGCATTTCTTTTTGTCTGTTCAGAAGCTTGTAAATCTTTTTAAAATAATATTTTATTTTCTGCCAATTACATGTAAAATAATTTTAATAATTTTAAATTAATCTTTTATTTATTTTTAGTTTTCAGCACAAGATATTGAGTTACAAATTTTCTCCCCATCTTTCCCCTAACCCCACCCCAAGATAGCAAGCCTACCATACCCCTTCCCCAATCTGTTCTCTCTTATATCCACCCCCATCCCCCTCCCAACTCTCTTGTAGCTAAGATGGATTTCTATCACCCAGTGCCTATATATCTTATTTCCCAGTTACATGTAAAAAAAACAACAGTTTTTTTCAACATTTGTTTTTAAAACTTTGAGTTCCAGATTCTTTTCCTTCTTCCCTCCTCACCCAGTGGGAAGACAAGAAATTCTATATAGGTTGTAGATGTGTAGTTATGCGAAATGTTTCCATAGTAGTTATATTGTGAAAGACTAACTATATTTCCCTCCATCCTATCCCACCCCCCACTTATTCTACTTTTTCCTTTGACTCTGTCCTTTACAAAAGTGTTTGCCTCTAACTACCCTCTCCCCTAATCTGCCCTCCCTTCTATTATCCTCCCTCTTATCCCCTTCCCTCCTATTTTCCTGTAGGGTAAGATGCCTAGTTGAATGTGTATGTTATTCCTTCCTTGAGCCAAATTCAAAGGGAATAAGGTTGACCCATTCCCTTTCACCTTCCTGCTCTTCCCCTCCATTGTAACAGTTTTCTATTGCCACCTTTTTTTTTTTTTGCTTTTTGGAGTGGGGGAGGCAGGGCAATTGGGGTTAAGTGACTTGCCCAAGGTCACACTGTTAGTTTTTGTGTTAAGTGTCTGAGGCCAGATTTGAATTCCAGTCCTCCTAACTCCAGGGCTAGTGCTCTATCCACTGCTCCAGCTCACTGCCCCTATTGCCTCTTTTATATGAGATAATTTACCCTACACTATCTCTCCCTTTCTCCTTCTCCCAATATTTTCCTCTCTCACCTCTTAATTTTATTTTTTAGATATCATCCCTTCCTATTCAACTCTTCTTGTGCCCTCTGTCTTCGTATACATGTACACATATATACACACTCACATATGGATTTATGCACACATAAACCCTCTTATGCACACATATATATTATATATATATGTATACAAATATTTACATATATATTCCCTTCAACTATCCTCATACTGAGAAAAGTCTCAAGAGTTACAATTATCATTTTTCCATGTAGGAATGTCAATAGTTCAGCTTTGTTAAGTTCCTTATGATTTCTTTTTCCTGTTTACCTTCTCATGCTTCTCTAGCTTCTTTTATTTGAAGGTCAAATTTTCTGTTCAGTCCTGGTTTTTTCAAGAAGAATACTTTAAAGTTCTCCATTTCATTGAATGACCATATTTTCCCCTGAAGCATTATTCTCTGTTTTGCAGGATAGTTGATTCTTGGTTTTAATCCTAGCTCCTTTGACTTCCAGAATGTCATATTATAAGCCCTTAGATCTCTTGGTGTAGAAGCTGCTAGATCTTGTGTTATCCTGATTGTGTTTCCACAATACTCAAATTGTTTCTTCCTGACAGCTTATAATATTTTCTCCTTGACCGGGGAACTCTAGAATGTGGCTATGATATTCCTAGTAGTTTTCTCTTTGGGATCTTTTTCAAGAGCTAATTGGTGAATTCTTTCAATTTCTATTTTGCCCTGCGGTTCTAGAATATCGGGGCATTTTTCCTTGAGATTTTCTTGAAGGATGATTTCTAGTCTCTTTTTTTATTGTGGCTTTCAGGTAGTCTAATAATTTTTAAAATTATCTCTCCTGGATCTATTTTCCAGGTCAGTGGTTTTTCCAGTGAGATATTTCACATTGCCTTCTCTTCTTTCATTTGTTTGGATCTGTTTTATAGTATTTTGATTTCTTATAAAATCATTAGCTTCCATTTGCTCCAATATAATTTTAAAGTAATTATTCTCTTCAGTGAGTTTTTGAAATTCCTTTTCCATCTGGGCAATTTTCTTTTTAAGGCATTCTTCTCCTCATTGGCCTTTTTTGGGCCTCTTTTGCCATTTGAGTTAGTTTATTTTTTAAGGTGTTATTTTCTGCAATATTTTTTTGGGTCTCCTTTAGCAGGCTGTTGACTTGCTTTCCATGATTTTCTTGCATCATTCTCATTTCTCTTCCCAATTTTCCTCCACTTCTCTTGATTTGCAAAATCCTTCTTGAGCTCTTCCATGGCCTATACCCAATTCATATTTTTCTTGGAAGCTTTTGATGCAGGAGTTTTGACTTTGTTGTCTTCTTCTGGTTCCATGTTTTGATCCCTTTTGTTCCCAAAAAAGGATTCTGTGGTCTGTTTGTGCTTCCTCTGCTTGCTCATCTTGCCAGCCAATTACTTGACTTTTGAACTCTTTGCCATGGTTGAACTCTGCTTCCAGAATGGAGAGAACTATGTCCCAAGTTACTGGGTTTTTTGCAGTTGTCAGAACTGTTGTCAGAGGTCTGAGGAGGACTCCCTCTTTACAGCCACCCCAAGCTCTGGCTCACTGGCCACACACCCCAGGACCACCACCAAGGATGCAACCCAGATCCAAGCAGGTCAAAGCAAGAGTGATTAACCTCTGAGTGGTTCCTTGGTCCCCCTATGAGCTTAGGAAGCAACCACATGGCAGCAGCTGTAGCAGGGCTGTGCCCCTACCACCTCTCAACCCAGGGACAGGGGCTGGACCATGCTCTTCTCTCACTGGTTCCAACAGAGTTCCCTACTGACCTTTTGCTTTCTCTTTGGTGTTTATGTGTTGAGAAGTCTGGAAACCACCACAGCTCCTGGTGATTCAGTATCCTGAATTATGCTCTGGTTGGTCTGTGCTGCTGGTCAGGGCTGCCCCAGGTCTGGGCCCATGCAGCTCACATGGGACTGGGATAGGCTCCCAGCCTGTAGGCCTGCCAGGCTGCCTTCAGCAGATTTGTTTATCTCTGCCACTTTTTAGGTTCTGTAGCTCTAAAATTTGTTTAGAGTCATATTTTACAGATATTGGAGGTGGTTGGTATGGGAACTCATGCCAAGTTCCTGCTTTTCCTTCACTATCTTGGCTTGGCTCCCTTTAATATCTTTTAAAGTTTTGATTCCATTCAAATTCTATCCCTCTCTCCATTCTTGCCTTCCCAACTTCTTGAGACAGTAAACAATCTGATATAATTTGTATGTGTGTAATCATGTAAAACATTTCCATAATAGTCATTTTGTGAAAGAAGAAAGAGAGAAAGAGAGAGAGAGAGAGAGAGAGAGAGAGAGACAGAGACAGAGAGAGAGAGAGAGAGAGAGAGAGAGAGAGAGAGAGAGAGAGAGAGAGAGAGAGAGAGAGAGAGATGTCTTAAGTCTGCATTCAGATTCCATCAATTATTTCTTTGGAGGTGGATAGCATTTTTCATCATGAGTCCTTTGGAATTGTCTTAGATCATAGCATTGCTGCATAGTTGATCATCATATAGTATTGATGTTATCGTATACAATGTTCTCCTTGATTCTGATCACTTCATTCTGTGTAATGTAAATCTTTGCAGGCTCTTCTGAAATTATCCTGTTCATCATTTCTTATAGCACAACAATAATATTCCATTACAATCGTATACCACAACTTGTTCATCTTTTCCCCAATTGATGGACAACCTCTCAATTTCCAGTTCTTAGCCACCACAAAAACAGATGCTATGAATATTTTTTTGTACAAATAGGTTCCCCCCCCCCTTTCAATATTTCTTTGGGATACAGACCTAGTAGTGGCATTGCTGGATGAAAGGGTATACACATTTGATAGTCCTTTAGTCCTAGTTCCAAATTGATCTCCATGGTGGGGTTCTACAACCCCAACAGTACCTTAGGGTCCCAGTTCTCCCACATATCTTTCAACATTTATCATTTTCCTTCAGAAACTCTAAAATCCTAATTAAAGTGGGTATACTAATTTTCCAAGTTTTCAGTTAACTTCACTGAAGTTATGTTAAGTTCCAACTATGTACAAGGCATTGTAGGGACTAGAAATTGACAAAACGGTACAGTTCCTGCCTTCAGAGAGCTTAACTGTAATTAGCAGTGTATTTAAAGGTTACTTTTTATTAGTGAAAGACTATTGTAACACATTACTCAAGGTAGCAAGAAAGTAGTTAATATTTCAGAAAAACAGAAATCAAAGTTTGAAACACTCACCTTCCAATGACAACAAAATGGGTATTTGAATGGATTCCTGATTTTCATGTAGGAAGCAAGTTGCATTAGTGAACAAGGCAGGCTGAACTAGATGTTTGTTGGCAGAGTGGCAGTTGGTGTGCAACATGTGCAAATGCACAAAGGCAAGAAAAGAAATTTTGATTTCAGGGAATTGGGTTCAATGACATATATTCATTCCTGTATATGTGAAGGGATGTTATGAATTTACTTTCCTAAGATTCTGTGGCAGCTTTGGTTCAATCTGCTACATTATTAGTCTTCAATACTTATTGAAACAAAAAATCAGGTTAGAGTATGTTGGTGATTTTTACCCTAGAAATGATTTAAAGGAGGAATGATGTCTCTTCACATACTAGGCATCCAAAAAGTCTTAGTGCAGTTTTAAAGTATTAAAACTTAAACCATTAAAGCTTAAAACTACATGAATACTTTTCGGACACCAAGTAGATGATGAAAAGTCATGTGGAGTGGGGAATAAGTTATTCTGTGTTATCCAAGAGAACATAACTAGGACTTCAAGACAGAAGTTAAAGGGAGGCATGTCAGGACAACATAAGGCAGATTGTTGGTTGTTGTGTGTTTGTCCTTTGTTCTCGAAGAGGACCATGACATCAGGGAATGATGACATGACTTACAGTTGACTTGGATTTGAGTGAGGGAGGACTGTGCAAGGTCACCAGCCTCGTTTTCTCCTCCAGAGCTATCTGGGTCCAGTGGTCTGACATTTATCAGGATGACTAGAGATGGCGCAGGAAGCAGTGGGAAACCCTGTCCCTTTTTGATCAAGGTCTTTTCAGTTTCTCACTTTGAGCGAAGTAACGTCCATTCAGTAAACAGGCCTCTTTAAGAAATCAGTCAAGGGATAGCCCCTTTAATAAAAGCAAAAAAAAAAGAATATAAAAGAGCATTCCATTCTAAGAATCAGAACTGTTGAAAAGTGGAAAAGGTTGCTTCAAAACCAAATTATGTCCACTTACTGCATGTGTTCAAGCAAAGACTAAATGAAGTCTTACTTTCCTGAGAAAATGGAGATCTTTCAACATTACCTCCCTTTTGCCTCCACTCTTCCTCTTGAAACCCACTCTATATTTCGTTTCTCCAGTCTCTTACCAAGATCAACTTTTATATATATGCACCTGATCTCATCTCCTCCCATCTTCCTGAGCAGATTCCATCTTCAGTGAAATCACACTTTGAATCTTCAATTGCTCCTTATCTATGACTTCTTCCTGTCTTCCTTTAAATGTTTCCATGTCCTACATCCTTAAAGACATAACCTTGTCACTATAAACTACCACCCTCTCCAGCTATTGTCCTCAATCTATCCTCTCTTTCTCAAATAAATGCCTGGCAAAAGTTGTATTTAATCTTTGCCTCCACTTCTCCTTTAACTCACTCCTCAACTCTTTGCAATCTGACTTTCAATTTCATCACTATAAAGTGAAACTGCAAACTCAAATGTTATTAATGATCTCATAATTTTCTTTTTCTTTTGTCCATTCCTCATCTTTTTCCATACATCTGCTGCATTTGACACTATTGACCACCCTCTTCTCCTGGATACTCTCTAGGTTTCATGATACTATTCTCTGCATGGTATGCTCATACCTCTCTGCTCCTTCTCAGAATTCTTTACTGGCTCATATGATAGCTAACTGTGGGTGTTTCCCAATGTTCTGTCCTAGGCCCTCTTCTTTTCTCTCTCTACACTCTCTCTTTTGGTAGGATCAGCCCCCATGGGTTTAACTATCACCTCTATGCAGATGACTCAGAGGTGTGTGTGTGTGTGTGTGTGTGTGTGTGTGTGTGTGTGTGTGTGTGTG
>NW_027186457.1:10522050-10547752 GCF_028583685.1 Petaurus breviceps papuanus | reverse complement strand
GTGTGTGTGTGTGTGTGTGTGTGTGTGTGTGTGTGTGTGTGTGTGTGCTTCTGAACTTTTGCCCTGCATCAGCAAAGCCCTATTGGACATTTAATACAAAATATCCCAGAAACATCTCAAACTCAACATGTCTAAAACTAAACTCATTATTTTTCCAACTAAACCCTCATATCTTCCAAACTTTTTCTACCAAAAGCATTAACTTTCCAATCTTTCAAGTTCATAACCTTAATATTATCCTTGACCCCACAATCTCCTTCAACCAATATATCCAATCAGCTGTTAAATCATCCCATTTCTACCTTAACTACATCTTGTGCTTCTGATCCTTTTTTCTCCATTCTCATGGCTACAATCTTCTTTCAGGCCTTCATCTCCTCTCACCTAATTATTGCAATAACTTTCTCATTGATCTCCCCACTCCAGTTTACGATAACCACTGGTTTCAAAATAAATTTTCCTTAAGCACAAGTTTAACAATGCTTATTAGGCTACAATGGGTCCTTATTGCCACTAGCATCCAATATAAACTTCTCTCTTTAGTTTTAAATCTCTTCACAAACTGGTGTCAACTTATCTTTGGGGCCCCATTAATGTTAATTCCCTTCCTGCACTCTTCCACCCAACCAAACTGTCCTTGACACTCCTCACACACTTCATCTCATATCTCCTATGCACTGATTGCCCCTCATAATGTCACTTCAGCCTCATTGGTACTCTCTCTTCCTTTAAGATTTAGTTCAAGCACCAAAGCATAAAGGTTTCCCTGACCCCACCTCACCCACTAGTATCTTCTATCTCAAACTTCTTTGTATTTAGCAACTTTGCACATATCCACTATGTATTTATGCTATATATGTATGTATTTGTGTGTCTGTGTGTGTACTTGTTTAACTCATTAAAATGTAAGACATCTTCAGCATAGTAATTATTGTAGTTGTATTGTGTTGTTTTGTGGTCTTTGTGGTTGTATCCTCAGCACCTTGCAGAGTTCCTAGAACAAAGCAGGGAGTTAATAATTAGGTACATGTCACACTCTAAATATTTGTTGATTACTGTTGTTGAGAGGATCCCTACATAGGAAAATATGATCTTAAACATCTCTCTCAACCTTCATATTCTACAATCCTATGGATAGTAGTTATGATGATCCAGATTCTGTAAGGTTTGAAAGTCCAGAAGTTAGAAGGGGCCCCAAAAGACCATCCTTGTCAGTGATGATAAATGTTTAACAACTAACTTGTGGTGGGGAGGGAAACATGCTTGACAGGCACTTAAATTTAATCTACATTAACATTTTTTCATCACTTTCTTAAGCGTACACAATCAATAAAATAATGAATCAATTTCAGGTTTGTAGCATTTGTTGATATACTGATTTTGGTGATGTGCTTCCATTAACTCTAGCAAATCATTTTGTGGTGCCCTATTTATATTTAGTTACCATAGATTAAAAAGGGATCCATAAATTCATTCATTTATACCCTATACCCATTTTATTTAAAGTCTCTAAATTCATATAATCTGTCAGAAATTTATGATCCTCACATGGTATATATAATCTAGCTCCCATCCTAAGGTCTAGTTCTGGACCTTATCAAACCTCTAATTTTATAGATGAGGAAACTGAGATCCAGAGAGATTAAATGATTTGACCAATGTTAGACAGGTAGCAAGTGGCCAAGCCAATGTTTGAACCCTTCTCCCTGGATTACCAGATATTTTGTTACTTCATTATGGATCAATATAATAGATTAATGGGAACACTCATTCTCTTTCCCCAGAAATAAACAAGATTTTATTACAATATTTAGAATCTGAATTATACTTTGACTTTCAAAATATTCTCCTTATCTCATTTTAAAAATCATTAAAGCAGCTCACAAAATTGACAAGTAATTTGTTAAACGTTCAGTGTTGTACTTTTCAAATTGTAGAAGAGTAATGATATTTTATGCCAAGAGGGGCAGTAGCAATTCTCTAACACAACTTCTCTTAGAATCTTTTACAGAGATGAACCCAAAGCCTAGAAACACTAATGGACACAACCACAATTTTATAGAGAAATGACTGAAGCCAGGTCTCTTAATGCTTAGTCTCATACTCTTTCCATGAAACAATGCTATGTAACACCATGCCAGTCCCTATGCCCCAAAGTTTAAAATGTGGTAATATTTCACACTCTATAATTCACATGCATTAGATTATATACAGCATAACAAAATTTTCAAGGGGAAATAGGATGAATCTACTGCACTAAGAAGTGAATTAATTTCAAACTACAAAGGAAAGTATGTCTAAATGGATGTTTAGTGAAGGTTGTGGAACTATAATTTGGAATGCTTAAACTGTATCAGTAATACTCCTTTCATCAAGAAAAGAGTGTGAAAATTATAAGATGTGATTACAACAATTTGAACATTGTGTTATATTTTTGCCTGCTTCCATGTTGTCATAGAAACATCAACTTGAAACTTTGGTGTTAATCTTTCTTCCCTTCATATCGACACATTTCATGAAGCTTTCATGCTATTATTAATGTCACTTTTAATATTTATCAAATGTATACTATAATATTCCTATGAAACCAGCATGTGGTATTTAAAAAAGCAGGTAAAGATGCCCAAAGCAAAAATGGGGAAGTATATAACCTTAGAAAAAGTATATATCCCCCGAAAGAAACATTATATAGGAACTATACATCATTCAAATCAACAAACATTTATTGCTTTCCTACTATGTATAAGCCTATCCCTTTTAACACTACTCTTCTCCCAATAATGATGTGGACTGGGGATCATGAAACATTACTCTCTCAGAAGACTTAGAACCAAAAGACAAATGGTGATCACCAGGCTATAACATGTAAGCAATGATGACATATTAAAATGTTCATAGAATCCATAAATATCATCAAGGATGTGTTGGACTGGAAATGGATGTGGACCACCCATGTAGAAATGAGGTTAGGGACTGAGCCTATGATTTTATTGACATAAGGAATTCCTAGATGAGGAAACCCCTGCTGCTGATGCAAGTTGGAAATTTCTCTGCATCTTCTTATTTTAGTTGTCAAGAATACTGGAATGTTAAATTATTTGCCCAGGGTCATGTAGCCAATATGTGTCAAAGACAGGACTTAAATACAGGTCTGACTTTAAAGCTAATTTCTATTTTGTAAACCATGTTACCTTGCATGACAAATAATGAGGGACAATAGATGAACAGACCAAGGTCTACAATGATAATCTTGAGATACTAAAATACCCAGAGGAAGTACCCTAGAGTTCTATATGGATGGTCAAGGGAAGATTTGCTGAAGTATTAAGATAAGAATCACAAACAATAAGAAGGCATTGAGAGATTACAGTCTATCCTAGTGCAGGGATCAACCATATTAGTGTGATCACAAGTCCTTCAAAGTGTGACAAGAAGTCACATATAATCACACACACACACTCACACACACACACACCAGAAAATAACTGAATTTTAAGTTTGAAGTAAACCCAAATGTCATCTACTCCAACCTATACCGACCAAGAATCTCCTCATCAATAGCCCCTACAAATGTTTATCTAGCACTTTCTTGATGATTCCCAAAGGGGAAGAATTCACTGCCTTCCAGGGCAGCCAGCATATTACATTTTTGACTGTTAGCAAGTGTTTTTTTCCTCATATCTAATCTAAATTTGTCTCTTTGTTGTTGCCATCCACCATTAAGTTTTTATGGTAATTTGATATTTACTAAACTTTCCCTTTAATAATACAGTCCAGAATTTCCACAGGGTTCAATGTCATGTTCAATGGACTCTCATTTACAGACTACATTCTTTCTTTTTTCTGAAAATTGGGATATTTGCTCTTCTCTGATCAAGTGGTGCTTCTGTTCCCCACAAATTTTCAAAGAATGAAGATGGTGGCTCAATGTCATCACACAGGCCAGTTATTAGGGTGCTCAAAAATATCAGTTATCTGAGTCAGGTGACCTGAAATACTCAAGCACCATTAGATGCTCTTTTACTGACTTCCTAGACATATTTGTGCTTCAGTCTCCTGTAAACTATGTCCATTATTTTTCTTCAAGAGCTCAAAGCATTTACCTTGTCAATGAAAATATAGATTCTTTGTATTCCGCTTATCTACCCTGAGCATCCACTCAATTCTCTCCTTTGCTTTTCTTCTTTCCCTAACTGTTAAATGCAGTCAAACAAAAGCCTGTTTCCTGTTCTTAGCATTCCTTGCCAAAGTCAGCTTTTTCTGAGTTTTAGGGGGAATAAACATCTATTAAGAACCTACTATGTGCCATGCACTGTGCTAAGAATTTCATAGATATTTCATATGATCTTCACAACAACTATATGAGGGAGGTGCTATTATGATCATCCCCATATTACAGTTGAAGAAACTGAGGCAGACAGAATTTAAATGATTTGCCCAGGATCACAGAGCTAGAAAATATCTGATGCTGGGTATGAACTTAGGTCTTATTGACTTCAGACCCAATAGTCTCTATCTTTTGTGCCACCAGCTACCTCTGCAATTTAATGTTTGACACTGATTTTAGGATTAAAGGATTATCAATCTAGAATAGGAAGGTATGTTGTTGACCTTTTGATCTAATCCCTTAATTTTACAGTTGAGGAAAATGAAGTTCAAGGGAGTAAGCAACTGCTTAGGGTTATACAGGTAGTAAGTAGTGAAAATCAGGGCTTGAGTTCACATCCTCTTGTTCAAATCCAGGATTTATCCCACATGACATAGTCCAGGCTATACTTTCATGTTTTCTTCTCATCCCCCTGCCCTTCCACCTATCTACTTTAGAATGTTTTAAAAATGAGTACCCTGTGTGTCCACATTGGTCTGTTTAGAAAACACCACTCACAAGCTATTGCACTTAATGCCCTCACTACTTCTTCCTTATTGGGGTGGTATTTTTTCTTTGTATCCTCGATCTTTCAAATTTCTCCCCTGGATTGCCTCCAACCTACCTATTCAACCTGATCTCATGCTGTGTTTCATCGTATGTTCCAGTCACACTGGACTCTGCCCCTCATTTCTGTCTTACTTTTCCTGTTCCTACTTTTGGTCCCATTGCTCACCCATGGCTAGAATGGACCCTAGCTAACCATCTGCTCCTACTGAAGTGCTCACCTCTCTCCCCTCAGTGTCCATCTCCAATTCCAGTACTCATCCTGTGAGTAGGCTCTCCTCTCCCTCACCTTCTTTCTGCCTCGCCCTTTCCTTCCCCTGTCCTCCCCTGCCCTCTCCAGTCAGAGTCTCCCGTCTTAATGCATCCTGGGCCATCTCTAATCATCCTGATGAATATCTGACCACTGGACCCAGATAGCTCTTAGGTGAAAGTGAGACAAGGTGAAAAAGGACCTTGCACAGCCCTCCCTCACTCAAATCCAAATTAACTGCAAGTCATGTCATCACTTCCCTGATGTCATGGTCCTCTTTGAGAATGAAGAACAAATACAACCACAACAACAACAAACCAGAGCAGCTAGGTGGTGCAGTGAATAGAGCACGGTCCCTGGAGTCTAGAGGACCCGAGTTCAAATCCGGCCTCAGACACTTAACACTTCCTACCTGTGTGACCTTGGGTAAGTCACTTAACCCCAATTGCCCTGCCATCCCCCCTCCAAAAAAAAAAAAAGACAAAAAAAATCCAGCAACAACCAATTCCTCTCTCTCCAAGAAGTCCACCATTGTCTTTTCCCTCCTACTTTGCCCAGATCGTCTCTCACTTCTCACCCCTCAGATTTCTCACATCATTTTCCCTCTTTTGCATTTATCACATTTTCCCTTGCATTGAAGTCATTTATTTAGTTTCATGGTCCAATTCCACCCACTCCCAGAAGTGTATAGTACCAAGCACAATAGATACAGTTATAGTACCCAACACTTTATATACTAAATGTGAATTAAGTTGAAATGATATATATAAGAAAGCTATACAATAGGTAGGGTGAGAGGGAGGAGAACAGAAGCCAGGAGAAAAAATAGGAATACTATTGTTTGGGGGATTTTTCTTAGCATTATAAGAGAAATGTTCTTATAGCTTTTTTTATGATGAATTTACTGAGGAATGTTCATAACCATTATACAAGCAGAATTACTAGATGACAAATTAGTTTAATTACATATATAAATCCTACTCAGATTTAACTTGACTGCTGGGTAAGGGAGCATGGACTTGTAAAAAGAACTTTAGTCTCAAAATGAGGAGAAATAGGAATGAATTTGTGCTTTGCTATTTACTGTGTGACATTTACCAAATCATTCCATTTTTCTGGACTTCTTTAAAAATGACAGTGTTGGCCCAAGAATTTTAACCCTTTTGTGTGGGTTATAGACTTCTTTGGGACTCTGATAAAGTCTAAGGACCCCCCTTCTCAGAATCATATTTTAAATAACTGAAAGAAATGATACTTTTGAGCTAGAGGTGAGTGAAAATAAAGGTGTCATTTTTTCCCCATTCTTGTCTATGAAATCACTGAAATTTATCCATGGACCTAGTGACAGAGAGGTTACAAACTCTTGGATTATGTGAGCTCTGAAATCTATCCCAGTTCTGACACAGCCTTAGAATGACTTTGCTGTATTTTGGGATGCAGGTCAAAGACAAAACAGTCTTGAATCTCCAATGAAACCAGCACAATGGTAGACATGGTGGACACTCAGCAATTGACTGAAGGAATGAATAAGTGATATTTTACAAGATGCTAAAGTGTCTTCACATAACTATAACAAGAAAAGCATATAAGTATTATCACTGGATTCTTTCAATTTAGAATCTGCTTATGGTGTCTTTCTCCTCCCTGCTGGATAATCTGTATACATCTATGCATCAGTCTATGTATACAATGTATATAGATCTGTATAATCTATTAACAGTGATGAGTAGATGGTGATGCTGTGTTGCGTAGTAAATTGGAAGCTAGGACTGGAGTCAGGGAGACCTGGTTTCAAGTTCTGCCTGACTTCTTACTGTTCTTTTTTTCTGCTGCTGCTTTTTCAGTCTGACTCGGGTTTTCTTGGCAAAGATGCTGGAATGGATTACCATTTCCTTCTCTAGCTCATTTTACAGAGGAGGAAACTGAAGCAGAGTTAAATGACTTGCCCAGGGTCACTCTGATAGTAGATTTCTGAGATCAGTTTTGAACCATGAGGATGAATCTTCCTAATTCCAAGCCTAGTGCTCTATCCACTGCACCACCTAGTTGCCCAGGTCAATTTTTTTTAGTCTTTTTTTTTTTTTCATTTTCCAGTCATTTTCATGGAGTTCTTACTTGATGCATAACCCCGGGCAAGTGATTTATTAGCCTCTGAGTGCTGCATGCAACTCCATGAACTTATCTAATTAAACCAAAGACAGAATGACATTTCTTAGCAAAGGGTTGGTTCCTGTGGGGCAGCTAGGTGGAACAGTGAATAGACCACTGGCGCTGGAGTCAGGAAGACCCGAATTCAAATCCTACCTCAGACACGTGACATACTTACTAGCTGTGTGACCTTGGGCAAGTCACTTAACCCCAATTGTCTTGCCTTCCCCCCTCAGAAAATGAATGAATGAATGAATAAGTAAAGAGTTGGTTCGTACGCTGGGAATTGACCACCCTGTCAAAAATACAGATCCCTTAAGTATCAGTACCTATGGAATGATAATGGCATTCGATCTCAGAAGAGTATTTTCAATTATTCAACATTCTTTCACACACACACAAATACATCTCAACTGCCCTGAATTTCAAGAATTTTCTGGACCTAATCTCCCCTGGACTCTCATTCCCCCAAGATTTGTTTCATAATGAGCTTTATTTGTTTTTAATACCTAGGCTGCCTTCAGTCCAACTGATAAAAAGATCCATTAAGTGTATGAATCTGGTCTGATAGCTCTACCTGCAATTATATGTGAAGAAATAGGGTTTTCTTCAAGTGTCCTGGGAACTTTTCCTATATTTGGAAGGAGGACATTAAATTCAATTCAGTTCCATTCAAAATACATTTATTAAGTACCCACTATATTCAAGACACTGTGCCATGTATTGGGTATATGATATAAAGATAATGACAAAATGAAACAAAACCAAAGCAGTCCCTAATAGAGGGAATAAAACATATAAACCATATATGTAAATAAAATACTATTTGAGATTACATACAGGACCTGAGCAGAGCCTTGAAGGAAGCTGAAACTTCTAATAGACCAAGCTCAGGAAGAAGGGCGTGTTTGCCCAATTGGGCTAAGGGGTACAATGGATAGAGTGCTGCTCCTGGAATCACAAAGATCTGAGTCAAATCCACTTAGCCATTCCCATTACAGCCACATAGCTCCTGTGTGGCCCTTGGAAAGTCATTTTATCTCTGTTAGCCTCTGTCCATCTATAAATTGGGGGTAATCATTGCCCCTACCTCCAGGGTTGTTTTAAGTATCCAATGAGATAATGCACTAAAGAACTTTCCAAACCTTGAAGTGTTATATGAATGTTTGCTGTTATTATTTCCTGTAGCTTTTTTGGGCTCCATTGGAGATCACCCACCATTTTCCTTTGGTAGTGATTGAATAACATTTACTTGAATAAAAATGAGATAAATTGTAAAAAAAAAAAAAATTAAAAGTCATTGCACTGTTATTCAACTATCACTAGGCCACTGTCTGGAATATAATACTGGTGGCAGACCAAACATGAGTTCGAAATGTCATCTGTTCAAGCATTTCATATGCAATGGTAGAAATAACAGCTATTTATTTTTTTTATTCCCTTGCTATTCAAATGTATGGTGAAGACTGTTATAAAATTATCACCAGGCTTTGTTTACAACAAAATAAACAGCAAACAAAAGGGTTGGGGGGGAAAAGAGTTTTTGAAAAAGGAATTAATAGAGGATTCTACCCGTTTCTCTTAAGAGTGCTAATGAAATTTCATTTTAGGCAAAACTTATTTCTCTTAGAGAATCTTCCTTTGTCTGAGTCACATCACACTAAGAACATTTCACTTGTGGTCAAGTAATTTGTAGTCAAGAGGCTTGAGTTTGAATCCTGTCTCTGCCAGATGCTAGCTATGTGACCTTGAGCATATATCTTTATATCTCAGTTTCCAAATCTGTAAAATGTGGCCTTTAAAAGTTATATTGAAATCCTAGGGGATTGGTGGGGTAAAATGAAACAAAACTGCTGTCACTATAGACGTGTCAGTTACTATTATTATTACAATTATAAGATAGAAATTAGTAGTTGTGCTAGTTAAGTGATAACTAGCTAAGTGATAACTTATTTAAATTGCCTAAGAAACAGTGAAATGGGAAGAAAAATATTTTTGGGTTTGTGTGTGTGTGTGTATGTGTGTGTGTGTGTGTGTGTGTGTGTGTGTGTGTGAAAACCAAGTCTAATGTAGAACAAAGAATGGATATGACATTTCATTGAATAAGGGGATTCCTGGATGGGGAAGACTCTTCTACTAATGCAAATTACTACCTTGTCTACGACTTAAAGTCTTAGAGAGTTGTCTCTCTAGGAGAAAACAGAGTTCTTTCCAGGGCTACATAGGCAAAATGTTTCAGAGGCAGGACTTGAAGCTGGATCTTCCTGATTCTAAGGTCAAATCTCTACCCATTATACAACATTGCTTCTTAACATTCTGCTTAACATAAATCCCATAATGTCTGCTTAATACACTTTAAAATTTTAATTTATTTGAGTAGTTCACTCAAATAATTAGTGATATGACTAGAGAGGGATATGAAAGATCATATCTTTTTGATGTTGGCCTAGGTCAAATACCTATTTAGCAGAGCATTCTATAATCATGCATTCCCAGAACTAATGCATGTTTAGAAATACATTGTTCTTAGAAAACAAATTCTGATAATTAATTTGAGTTTCTAAGAATTTAAGTAAGCTAAATGTCTGCCAGCAGGATGCTGTTCATTGTTAGTGTAGCTGATCCAGTTAAAAGAAGTGAGTGATTCTAGCCAGGACAAATTTTCCCTATTCTGACTATCCCCTAATTTTAATGAGAGCAGCTAGGTGGTACAGTGAATAGAATGCCAGGCCTGAAGTCAGGAAGACTCATCTCTGAGTTCAAATCTGACCTCAGACACTTATTAGTTATGTGACCTTGGGCAAGTCACTTAACCCTGTTTGCCCCAGTTTCCCCAGCTGTAAAATGGGCTGAGGAAGGAAATGGCAAACCACTCTACCATCTTTGCCAAAAAAATGCGAAATGGGCTCACAAAACGTCTAACATAATTGAGAAATGACAAAACATCACAAATTTAATCCTAGTAAATGATGGAGAGAATTTTTTCATAGTAATATTCTCTGTCCTATATAAGAAAATGAGGATTTATTGGGTCAATATTTGATGAAGTTTTTACCTGACCTCATGTGTCTTTTCTTGAACTGATCAGCCCTGTCAGCAAACATGGTCTGTTATGTAGAAAAAGACTTTGGAAAAAAAAACAAAAGAAGACACAGGGGAGTTTATTTGTGGTTGCAGCCCTTAAAATATAACTCACTTATAATTGAAAGTGTAGGAAAGGATACTTTTGCTCTGCTCACAATGTATGAAGAAAATGACTATTCAATAAGCATTTGAGTTGAGGAGAGGTTGGATAATTGATCTTTTTCAAATCTAAAATAAGATCATAGAGCTAGAAGAAACCCTCTGGTTCAGCTTGTCCAACTCTCTAATTTTGCAACTAAAGGCATCTGAGGACACAAGAGGCAAAGGAGCTTGATTGAGATTGCACAAACAGGGATAGCAGAAGAGAGATCTGACCTCTGACACTAATCGGCCACCCTTTCCACTACATCATGGTCTATGGCTATAAGACTGTAAAGTAAGCACCTGAATCTTGGAGCCTTTCCTGAAAGGACACAATTCATCTCAGGTGAGGGGAGGTGAAGGATAATGGGGGACGGAGAAGGAGGAAGAATATTAGCTATAACTCATGTGCCACTATTATGAGAACACCTCAGCCTTGGACTTCAAAATGACTCTTTCATGTTGGAACAGAATTTTTAAAGAAGTTCAGATTAATGTAAACCTGTAAATATTGAAAACTTCACATTATTCCCAGGACGCTGGTGAATGCAATTTATTTATATATTTATACCATCATAATATCTTAAGAGTATCCCATTGACAATGACCTGACTTTCGGATAGAATATACCCTTTAAAAATGGGGTTATAGTTTCTTTCATTTTTTAGTCTGCAGTTGACCCAGTTTTAAAAAAAGCAACTTGGGGTGGCTAGGTGGTACAGTGAATAGAGCACTGGCCCTGGAGTCAGGAGGACCTGAGTTCAAATCCGGCCTCAGACACTTAACAGAAAAAATTAGCCATGTGACCTTGGGCAAGTCCCTTAATTTTCCCCTTCCAAAAAAAAGCAACTTTAAGGCTATTCTTTTTCCTCTATAGAAATTTTTATTGCTATTCTTTTGTTATGTCAAGTATCTTAAAATTCATTACTTCTTAAAATTCTCTGAGGACTGATGTACTCAGTAAGCTTCTCAGCAAAATCTCATCTGACTATAGGGTATTAGGCCATGGTGGACACAGTTATACCCTTTTCTCCTTTCTCCTTTAAGAATTTATATCACTTAATGCAATCTTTAAAAAAATGTGATAGCATACCTTGATAATCTATTAAGCTTTTTTTCTCCTCAAAATATGTGTTTTCCTGCTTTATCTGTTCTTCTAAATCTAGGTCTTTGTGGCTTTTATCTTCTCTATAGCTGCAGAATTATAATTGCCTTTTGGCTTGGATTTGTCATGGTTTCAAAATAATTTCTCTTCAGAGATCTCTACTGTTGATTCAGGCTATTTCAAGTGGATTTGCTTTAGTTGTAGAAAGTTTAAACTGTCTTAAATTGAATTTGTTTTAAAATCCACAAACCAATCTATACTACACAGTATGGAGAAACATCCTAGAATGATATCTAAGTTTTTTAACTTAGAAATATGATCAGAAAGACCATAGTAGGGCTAGGTAATACAGTTATAATAATAAAGGTAAAAGGGTAATAGAAACTTATGGATTTTTAAAAAGTAAGTAAATTCAGTATAGTCCTCTACACCAAAGAAAAGCTTACAGTGGTGTTTATGTGCCAAAGATCAAGAAACCGAAGGGCATCATAAGGAGAAAAAAATACCTCATAAAATTTTCTATCAGAAGGTAGCTCTTAAGTAGATTAACTACTAGCTTTAAAATGGTAATAGTGGAGAAATTCTGGCAAGATGACTGAGTTGTCACAACTAAGCACTCCTCTACATCATTCTCTTAAAATAGTAGCAAATGTTCCAAACAAAATAAAAGAACAAAAAAAGTGGGAGAAATAAAACAATTTTTAGGGGAAAATCTAACATAAAAACTAAAAGGAAGACCAAAAGTGATAAAGGAAAAAGAAAAACCTAATGAATAATTGTTGTGGCATAAAAGAAAGCTAGAAGAACTATCCAGAAGGAAAGAACAATGCAACCATAAAACCATGACTACCAAAATGGAAAAGGCACTTATACAAGAACCTGCAAAATGATTAAAGATTTAGAGGCATGAACATATATCTGGCATCTATAAAGTTGGATATAAGAGCACTGAAAGAAAAACACTAAAAGACCAACATGAAACTTGACAAGTTGGAACATTATTTGTAAAATGTTAATAAGATACTCTAAGAAATAAAATTGTCCAGGTGGAGGGAAAAAATAATAAGACATGACAGAAAAAAAATAACAAAATAGAGCTTTAAATCACAATTTACTCAGGGTAAAGACAAAGAAGAACCCAGAAATTAAAGCAAAAAGAGGCTAAGAATGAAATAACAACAATAATAAAAAAAAACTCAACTTGTTATTTGTTACTTTATATTTTGGTACATAGTAAAATACATTTAACTAAATATGGAAAAAGAAGAGGACAGGGAAAAGGGAAAGATTACAAAAAGTCCAAGAAACAGGATAAGGGGGGGAAGGGGGGAGGAGTCTCAAATGTGGCAAGAGCAACATTAAAGGAGGATTAAAGAAAAGGAAAAAAATAAAATCTGGGATCAGAAGTAGTATAAAAAGATCTATAACAAAGATGAAACAGGTTGTTTCCTGTAAAAGAACATAAGTATAGTCACATTTGATCTTTTACAACCTCCCAATTCATAGAGGAAGGTGGAAAGAAAAAAAGGAAAAAGTGAGATGATAGAATGGAAGGAAATATACAATTAATAATCATAACTGACAATTAATGGAATTAATTCACCTATAAAACAGAAAAGCATAGCAAAATGGATTAGAAAACACAATCTAACAAAGTATGTTTAACAAGAAAAACCTCTTGAAACAAATTAAAATGAATACATATGCAGTAAAAATTTTACTCACATAGAGTAAAAATGAAGGATTGGAAAAAAATCTAATCACATAAATCAACTAAACTAAAAAAGGGAAGCTTTAACCATGATTTCAGATTGGACTATAGTAAAGGAGAAAAATATTGAAGAGAGATAAAATGGGAAATCACATTATGCTAAAATGCACCATAGATAACAAACCAGTATCAGTACATTTTCACACACATGCATAAACGCAAACTTAAAACTGTAACATCTAAATGGTTGAAGGAAAATACATTCAAATTAGAGTGAGAAGTGAATAATAAATCTATAAAAGTAGGGGACTTTATTGTGTCCCTTTTGAACTTAGGAAAATCTAACAAAATATTAAACAAGAAAGAAATTAAGAACATATATTGTATTTTAGGAAAAATAGAGAAGAAAGATTTATGGAGATTAAAATAGAAAGGAATTTATATCATCTCAGTCACACATGGTACATTTACAAAGACTGACTATGTATAAGGGCATAATGATTTCATCAAAAAAAATTCTAGGAAAACAGAAATACTAAGTACATGATTTATTGATGATAATGTGATAAAAATTCATTCAAACAAGTGCTCTTAAAGAATTTAAAATATTCGATGGCATAATTCTAAATAACTGATGGGATAAAAAGAAACATCATAAAAACAAAAGAACTTTATGACAGAAAATTGCAAAATTGGACAATATAACAAAATATGATATTCATCCAAAGCAGTACTAAGGGGAAAATTTAAATCTCTAAACACTTTCATGATCAGCTTGGAAAGATTTTAGAACTCTCCTCAATGCTGTGTTCCATAAGTCCAAAATATGAAGGGTGAAATATATCACTCATCTTAAAGAGAAGTAATGAAGAAAGAGCTATATATTTTCATACATGGCAAATGTGGGAATTTGTTTTGCTAGATTTCATAAATATGTGTTGACAGCTTTTTTGTTTTATGGGGAGGGCTTTTTTTTCTGTTTATTTGGCTTAAAGGAGGTAATGTGAGGAACAGATTAATTTAAAAAATTACTTGTTTCTCTCCTAACTTTTCCTATCCACCTCCACATGAGGGTAAGAACTACCAACACTCATTGACTCCACTTTCTCACTTAACTATTCACTTCCCAATCACATTCAAGTTTGCTTTCATCCCTATCACTTACCTGAAGTTGTTCTCTTCAAGATTATTAATGACATCTTAATTGCCTACATAAAAATCACCCTCTTTTTCAGTTCTCATGCTTCATAACTCCTCTGTAGAGTTTGGTGCCTTTGACTACCTCATCCTCATGAATGGTCTCTCTTGTTTTGTCTCCATATCAGTCTCCTCTGTTTGATCATCATCCATGTGCTGTATCCTATGCATGAATGTTGTCAAGATTCTGGAGTTCTTGAATAAGTCTTCTCTTCCCACTTTCCTTTTCTCTTTCTCTCTTCTGCCCCCTCAACTCTTCTTTCCTCTTCTTTCCTATCATTTTCTCTCTCCTCCTCCTTCTTCTTCTCTCTCTCAAAATAAAAACCAAAACAGCTTGACTATCTCCCATGTGAGATCCAACAGTCCTTCTCTTATTAAGTTCTTGACTCAATTAATTATTGGTTCATAACCTGTCTATCTGATCAAGATATATGTGCCGATGGGTCAGAACCATGAGAAATCCATTAGAAAATTATTTAATGCCTCTAAACCTCAGTATCTACATCATTGTAATTAAGATAAAATGTGTATTGACTATATCACAGGGATGTCATAAGGATCAAATGTGATAATGCATGGTACTTTGGAAATCTTAAAATATTATACACACATATAAATTATTAGTTTTCATTCAATCTAGGGATTGACAAATAATAGCCTGTGGGCCATGATTTTCCAACTCCTGAATTGTCATCTATATTATTCTTTCATAGTAACTCTCCAATTACTCTTTCATATTCTCCTTCCCCAGATTCTGTAGAAAAACCATCACCTTGTGGAGGCTGTGGCACAGTGAATAGAGCACTGGCTCTGGAGTCAGGAGGACCTGAGTTCAAATCTGACCTCAGACACTTAACAGTTACTTGCCATGTGACCTTGGGCAAGTCATTTAACCCCAATTGCCCTACCTTCATCCCTTCAAAAAGCAAAACAAACAAAAAAGAATCCATCACCTTGCATGAATTACATGGGCTTAGAAAGAGAGCTTTAGCTTTCTGGGTAGCAGACTGATCCCCTTTGGAATTTTCATATCTATAAGGCATCCCAGGCAATTTTAAAGGCAACAGCTCAGAGTACTCACTACAGGGCTTCAAGTTAGTGAACAACAAAGGCAGTGGATGGAATTTGTTAGCAATGGGATCCACCTAGGCATTGAATCTTAACAGGAATGTGGATGTTTACAGAAGGTATTTCTAACCAAATCAGACATTCTTGTGGCACACATTTTTTTTTTACAATAACCCATTTACAAAAATAAACAATTACTGGTTCTTCTGGCAGTTTCTGAATGTAAGAGTATTTACAAAAACTCTAGTGTGATTTCATAGTGAAATAGATCTCATCAAAACTGGAATTATAGTTATTTGAGGGAGTTGTTAAAACGCTTCTGGAAGATGCCTCAATTTTCATCAAGAAAGACCAGCAGGGGAAATGAATTTCCTTCTGAATGTGTTAGTCTAGTCACATGAAAGGTACGTGTATGAAAATTACTCCCAGAATATCCATACATTGTAAAGGAATGACAGTCAGATCTTGAAGGGATGGGAATATGAGAAAGCAAGCAGAAAGACAGGAAATTCTAGATAATGTTCTTATGCAAGCCTTGTGGGTCTCTAATTCTTTCTTGTATCGTGCATTTTAGGACATTTTATTGCATTCGATTTAGCACTTTATCAGACACTGTCTTGTAGTCTTTTGTCAATTTCTTTGTGTGAGGTAGCAGTGGAAAAAAACCCTAGATTGTTAGTTGGGAGAGGCCTGGGTTCTGAGTCTGACTCTTGTGGTAGCTATCTGTGTGACTGTGCACAAGTCAATTAAGTTTCCTGAACCTCAGTTTATTCATTTGTAAAAATGAATCACTGTAAAATAGATTTAGAGCTAGAAAAAACCTGAGATTCTATTGTGTTGCACCCATCATTTTATAGGTGAGGAAACAGAGGCACAGACAGGTGGAAGGGCTCACTCCAAGTTAAATGATTATTTAGTGTCTGATGCAAGATCTGAAGTTGGGTCTTGCTACTCCAAGTATGCTGTAATATACATTAAGTCACATTGTCTTTCATGGGCATAGTGCCACTTGTATTTACCTTATTAGGAAGAAGAAGGAAGAGGTGGTGGAGGGAAAGAATAGCATTTATATGGCTCTTTAAGGTTTGTGAAGCACTTTACAAATATTTTATTTGAGCTTTATAAAACTCCTATGAGGTAATTGCTTTTATTATCATCAAAGACGTGATGTACGCAATAACACTTGGCTAGTTATGCACCTGAGACCAGATTCAGACTCTGGTGTTCCTGATTTCAGGCCCAGCATTCAGTGCACTGAGCTACCTTCCTGCCTATGAAGACTGTCTACAGAATGCTTTGTATGCTTTATAGAACAACGAAAATGCCCATTATAATTTCTATTAGCATGTCCCTGCAAACACTTGGAGGAGAGGTGCTATGCTTGGAATCTGGTATATAACACAGTGCTAGGCACATAAGAAAAATTCATTGATTAGGTCTCAATTATATCTGTAACACTGATGAGTCATCTTTTCCAGGGGTGTACAATGATCTACTTCTTTTTCTGCAAATATCCAAATAGTATTTTAAATCTATAACTTGCTTAATAGTACCAATATTTATTGGCTAAAGGAGTTTCCTTTTTGGAATCTTGATATGCCATTGAAACCACAGCTCTAGTTCACACACACACACAAACACACATACATACATACACATACATCAGTTAATCTCTTTAATTTTGAGGTCTTTTAAAATCAAGGATTAATGCAGGATTTTCAATTATTAGGAAATAAAAACATGAAATTTTCCTTGAAATATTTTAAAGAATTTGATATTTCTTTCTTTTTTTGGAGGGCAATTGGGGTTAAGTGACTTCCCCAAGGTCACATGGCTAGTTTTTGTGTTAAGTGTCTGAGGCCATATTTGAACTCAGCTCCTCCTGACTCTAAGGCCAGTGCTTTATTTACTGTGCCACCTGGCCACCCCTAGAATTTGATATATCTATTTGATAATAGAAGCAAAAAAACAAAAGCAGTAAAAAACATTCTCACTATGAAGGCAAAATATATAAATCTTGAAGACAGTATGTGTAGAGACAAACTACTGATTAATAGGTCTTCCAGAAGAATGGGACAGGACAAAAAAATCTTAACATCATAATGAAGGAAATAGAAGAGAACTGCTCAGAACTTTTGAACACAGAAAATAAAATTCTAATTGGAAAAATTCATAGGTCACCTCCAGAAAAAAAAAGTTCAAGGCTGAAAACTCCAAAACACATAGTGATTAAATTTAGCAATTGAATTTAGAAGCAAGTTCTATAAGCTAACAGGGAAAGATTTTCAAACACAAAAGACATTCAAATAATGTAAAACTTTTGCATCCAGTGGAAAATAAACATAATAAGGTGTTTACAATAGAATCAGAAAAAGTTATAACCTGAAAAATATTAGAGGTGGAGAAAAATTGCCTCCTTTTATTCTTTTAAATGCCAATGGATTAAACAATTCAATAAGCAATAACAACAAGCAGGAGAACACAGATTGGATAAACAAACAAAATCCTACAATCTGTTATTTACAAAAATATATTTAAAAAACCCAAAGATATACACAAAATAAAACTGAGGGGTTGAGAAAAAAATGCTATGCATCAAGCAAATCCAAAAGAGCAGATGTTGCTATTTTGCACATTCAAAAATTTAAAAAGTATACACAAGCAAACTCTATTATGCTAAAAAAAGGAATCATATAAAATACACCAATATCAGTCATAAACATATATGCTCCAAATGCTTTAGTAACCAAATTCATTTAAAAAATTGTTTAAACTTCAATAAGATATAAATGGTAATACAACACTTATAGAAGACTTCAATCTCCCACTATCAGTTTTGCATAAGTCTAACAGAAAGATAAACAAAAAGGAAAATGTGGTGCTGATCAAATTTCTGGAGAAACTAGAGTTAAAAGACTTCTGGCATCTTTTAAATGGGAAAGTAAAATAATATACATATTTTCCTGTACCACATGGAACTTTCGCAAAAATTTACCAGTATTAGGGTACAGAGATATTGCAAACAAATGTAAAAAGGCAGAGATTGTCTATAAATCTTTCACAAACCATAGTGCAATAAAAATAGAAATTTGTTTAGGGACCACAAACTAAAGATCCATACTCAAATGAAGATGCAACATTGAAATCTTAAATAATGAACTGGTCAAAGAACAAATCATAGAAACAATTAATAGCTATGTAAAAGAAAATGATAATGATGAAACAATATATTAAAATTTCTGGAAAGCAGCTAATGCAGTCCTAAGGGAATAAATCACATCCTTACAATATTACATTAAGAAAATACAAAAAAAGAAGAGTAATGAACTGAATATGCATTCTTTTAAAAAGTGGAAAATAAGAAAGCCTAAAATGGGCACAAAATAAGAGATATTAAAAATTAAAGAGAAAATACATACACTCTACACAAATAATAGACATGATCAATAAAAGTAAAAGTTGGTTCTTTGGAAAGACTTGTAAAGTTATATACCCTTAACTAATTTGTTTAAAAAGAAAGCAGAAAATGAAATCAATAAAATAGCAAATGAGCAAGGTAAAATATCACAAAAACAGAAGATATGGAAAAAATAATTGGAACATATGCACATTTTTTGCTAACCATACTGAGAACACGAAAGAAATAGAGGAATACCTTCAAAAATTATATACTCAAACCATCAGAATACCATATAGAGATTTTAAATAACCCAATGCAGAAAAGGAAATAGATCTTACTGTAAAGGAACTACCAAAGGAGAAAACTACTGGATTTGATGGATTCACAGAGAATTCTGCCAAACTTTTAAAGAACAATTTAGTACATAAACTTTACAAGTTATTCTCAAAGAAATGAGAAATAACCCAAGAAAAAGGTTTTTATGATAAATAGTCCTAATACCTAGACTAGGAAAAGACAACTCAGAAAGAAAACTAGAGGCCAAAATCATTAATGGACATTGACTCAAAAATTTAAAACAAACTCCTATCAAACAGATTAGAGCAATGTATCCAAGAAACCATTAATCATGATCAAATAGGATTTATACTAGGGGTGCAAAGATGGTTAAACATTAGGAAAACAATAAACATAATTAACTATTTTAAAAACCAAAACATCCCAAACCACGATCTTCTCAACAGATATAAGGAAAGCCTTTGATAAAACACAACACTCATTTCTGCTAAAAACTCTTCAAAGTATAGGCATAGTGGATCTTTTTTAATATCATAAAAAGCTCCTTCAAAATTTAAAAGCTCCTATCTAAAACCAAAAGCTATCATACATAATGAGAGATACACTAGAACCTTTTCCAATAAATGTGGAATTGAAGCAAAAATACCCACTCCCCCCACTAATATTTGATGTAGTTCTGAAAATGATACCAATAATGATAAGACAAGAGAAGGAAATTAAAGGAAAAATATAGCTAAAGAGGAGGTTAAAACTATCACTGTTTGTTGATTATGTGATGGTTAACTTGAAAAATCTCTTTGATTCAGTAATTGCTAGTAATAAACTCCCAAGATCTAAACTTTTTTTTTCTGTTTTCTTATTTTATTTCTAGCAAATACACTTGTGAGGATATGGTTTAGTTCTTTCCAAAAGCATATCATGAGTCATTGCACACTCATACCTCCAACACAATGTATCTGTGGATAGCTTATGACTTGTGTGATTTCTTTCCTATCTCCACTCTCCAGGACACATCTCCCCTCACTGCCTTCCCCCATGCCAACCTCCTTTCTGCTACCCTGACTCCCAGTGTAATTTTGGAAGTGGAATGGGGTATCACAGATCAAAATTTTGCATGCATGTGGGGAGGTGTTTGATTTTAATTCACTTTTGCTTGTCAATCTTGCCAAGCAAATTTATCACCTAGCCTTCTTTCAGCGTAGCTAGGCTGGTTCTCAAGCAACTAACGTAGTATCTCTCCAGGACCATATTTAAAGGCTTTCTAGCTTGGCAGAACCTGCTAGCATTTGACAGTACTGACATACCTAAATTTCAGTCTACAGGCCTCGGGGGTGGTATTGTGAAGAAGGCCACATTTTTTTTTCTACTGGAAAAAGAAAAGTGAAACATCACATTTGTTATTAAAAGAGCTAATAAAGAAACTGAGGCTTTTGTAACCATGGTCAAAACCAGCTTTAGCATAGAATTACAGTAAGATTAAAAACATTTTGGACTTCAGTTGGGATGATTAATCATAAAAACTAATCAAAAAGTTCAAGTAAGCTCATTTGGCTAAAATATGTACTTATGTGTTACTATAATAGAAATCTTAAAATAAGAAGCAATTTTGGAACTGGACTGAAATAATTTTATTGAAAAAAATATTTTATTTGTATATTCAATGCAATCATTTTTAGAGCTGAATAAAAAAAGTGGTAATCCTACCACAAGGGAGAAAGGGAGTGGAAGTGGTGCCAAAAGGCAGCCAGTCTATTTCTCAGTTTTCCTCTCATCTCAAATTGTCTGATATTTGGGAAGGCAAGTTAATTATTCTAAGATTATCAGATTTAGAAATGGAAGAAACCTAAGGGATCATTCAGTCCATTGATCTCACATAACAAATGAGAAAATTGAAATTTGTAGAAGAGTCCATTGTTACTAAGGTAGTCAGCAGATAAGCCACCAATTTAATTCAGCTCCTTCATCATTTCTCTTCTTGATTATTATAATAGCCTCCTAATTGGTTTCCTTTATTCCTGTCTCTTCTCTCTCCAATCAATTATCTACCATATAACTGCCAGAGAGATAGGCCTAAAGCACAGGTCTGCCTATGACTCCTTTGCTCAAGAAACTTCAGTGGTTCTCTATGGCTTCTAGGACAAACACCTTTTTGGGCCATATAAACCTTTCCTAATCTAATTTAAGACTATTTTTTATATTGATGTTGCATAACACTGTCCCTTATGCAATGCATCTAATAGTAAACTTGTCTACTTACTGTTCGTCAAACATAATGAGCTATCCTCATTTCTCTTGCTTTGTACCAGTGACCTCCCTCTTGAAATGCTTACTCTCCTTTCCATTGCCTCTTGAAATCCATAGCCCCTTTTAAAGGTGAACCTAAGGACCACTTCTTACATTAGGCTGATCTCAGTTAAGATTGTTCCCTCCCCCACTCTCACCCCATGGTTTATTTTTTAAAAAGTTTCAATATATTTTATATATATTCTATAATATATTTTACATTTTTATCTGTGCATGGTTGCTTTCTTCCTATAGAATGAAAATATCTATTTTATATTTATTATATTTTATTTTATATTTTTATTGTTGTTGGTTTGTTTTTATTCCTATTGCCTAGATAGTGCCTTGTACAAATTTGGTGCTAAAATGAATGAACAAATTAATGACTTGCTAGCTTAGCAATGCCTTTCCTAAAATGTTGTACCCAATTTAAACATAATACTCTAAATATGGTCTGATAACAGCAAACTACAATAGGATTATCACTTCCTACTCCACAAAATTATGCCTCTCTTAGTGAGTTTAAGTTCATTTTTTAAAAATTGACATAGCTGTTGTTTCATATTGTGTTTTCCATCCAGTAAGACAACTTGCTATATCCACTCTGACCTCTACTGCCTTCTACTTAGGAAGTAGATTTTTTGAAGCAAAGTATAAGCTACCATATGATGTCTAACCATTCCATTTCCTCTCAGTTTTATCCATCAAGATCTTTTTGTATACTGACTCTTTCATTCAAAGTGCTGTGTATCTCTCTTGACTTTGTTCCATCCACACACATTTATTAGCCGTGCTATCTATGGCCTGAGTCATTGATAAAAATGTTCAATAGCATAGGTCCAAACACAGAAATCATGGACCCCTCCCTGAAGAACTCCTTCCATTCTAGTTGTAGAAATATTAGAGAAATTAATGTAGAAATATTAACAACCACTTTGGGGGTATAGTTAATAAAATTGTTCTGTAGTGTACCTACTTATTGTCTAGATTGGTGCTATCAAACTTAAATAGAAGGGGGCCGTTAAACCATGTATAAGGAACCTGTAGATGCATATTGACTTAGAAAACCATATATTAACATTTTCTATGTTTCTTCATGTTTTTATTCCTTTTGTAAATATTTCCCAGTTATATTTTAATTTATTACTGATAGCATCTTGGGAATATTTTGGACCTCATTTGATCAGTCCACATATTTGACAGCTCTGGTCTAGATCACGTTTCTCCATAGTTATCATAAGAATAATATAATAGACTTTGCTACATGTTTTGCCACATCTAAGTAAACTATATCTGCAATAGTCCACTAATTGAACAGTCTATTAACACTAACAAGGAGGAAAGTAGAATAACACATTCTTGATAAGGTCATGAGAGCTTTCTGTGATTACTACTTTTTAATTTAAGTATTTACTAATCATCCTTTTAATGATGCATTTTATCATTTTTCTTGGGATGTGGAATGAAATGGGGACATTGAGAAAGGAGCAGTAGGAATCGTTGAGGGGAATTTTAGTTTAGGTAGTCTACTACTCAAAATCAGTTTAAAAATCAGTCTCTTCACAGCATCAAGCATGTGAATTTGATTGTCAAACTATGAGCAAAAGATAAAGAATGGATGGGGTAGGGGAAGGGAGAGAGGACATGACTCAGGATTGAGCAAGTGATGGCATAGAAAATGAGGGACTGCTGGTCCAATGGTCATGGTAGTTGTTGGTAGAGTTATTGTTACAGAGTGATCTCTATCCAGTGGCCAGATATTCATCAGGACAACTGGGGATGGCCCTGTATGCAATGGGAGACCCTGGCTCTTGTAGGCTAAGATGGTTCTCACTTTGAGTAAGGTAATGCCCATTCAGTGACCAGGTCTCTTAAGGAAGAGTGGTAGAGTCCCAGGGTCTGGCTGTTTATAGAGGAGTGAAGCATATTGTGGCAGGCACCCTATGATCTTCAGACAGTTAGGCTCTGCCCCAGAGCTCACTCCAATGTTAAGCAGATTACCTCCCCAACGTAGAGGTTAAAACCAGTAAGGACTGGTTACACTGGAGTGCTGGACCATATAGCTGTCAGAGGTGTGCTGGAGCCAGTTAATATAGGCTTGGGTAACCAACCATTAAATTTTGATTTTGAGCATTTACTCCTTGGAAATCAAAAATGCTTCAAATCAGGGCTTGATTTGTAGTTTTGTTGATTGTCTAGACTTAAGAAAGTGATGGAGAAAATGTAAATGACACATATTAAATCTGAAAGTGTGTCATTCATACTTTATTTCCCCTGGAGACCTAGCCATTGAAACCATTACCGGCACCATCCACACCTGTAATCCTGGAAACAGTTTAGCTCATCAGCAGAAGGCTAGTCATCAAATAAAGAATTCTTTTAACCACAGAAATTCATGAAAGTCATCATTAAGACATGAAGGGGTTACAATGTAATTTAGTAAACAGAGTACCTCTACCAATGAAGTAAGAGGTCACTGTGGTATTGATGGATACAATGACCATAGTATCCCATGCCCATGTGAGACACATGGAGTGATTGAATATTGTCTCTGAAATATATTCAATGATAGATTCTGCCTATTTATCTTATTTATTATTTAGATTCAATCTAGAGAATACATATGCCCCCAAAATATGGTTCTTTGTTTTTTAGCATATACTTGACCAGGAGTGGGGAAACTGGGGACTCAAGGTCAAAAGTGGCCTTCTAGGTCCTCAAGTGAAACCTTTTGACTGAATCCAAACTTCACAGAACAAACCCCCTTAATAAAAGGATATGTTCTGTAAAACTTGGACTCAGTCAAAAAGCTACACCCAAGGACGTAGAAGGTCACATGTAACCTTGACACCACAGTTTCCCAGACCTGACTTGATCAGTTGAATTGTATGTTGTAAAATCCAAGGCTGTTATGATTATATGAAAACTCGTTTCAGTTTATCTGAATTGGCCAGGTTTTTTTTTTCTTTACTCTCCTGGGTTTCAGTTTCTTCATTGATAAAGAAGGGGATTGCATTAGATACACCATAAAGTCCTTTCAAGGGCTTCTTTGATCCTGTGAATTACAAGTCTAGTAAATCAAAGGAATTAAATAGCCTCATACATACTGCTCATACAAATGTAAATTTATAAAATGAGAGTAAATGTTATAGCTTTAAAGGAAAGAACATTCATAACTTTTCTAAATCATGGGCTCCCTAACAATAAGAGAAATTAATAATGACAGAATTATCCACCAAAAGACTTGTAAACTTTAGAAAGAAATTTAGGGACTGAACAAAGTTTCTAACTCTTTCTTTGGGAGTGTAGGGGACATTTAAATTCAGATTTGGAAAAACTAACCAAATTATTTGAAGGGGAGAAAGGGGAATCCAACATAGCCTATAAAAGAGACTTTTTTAAAAATGTAATTACTTCAAGAATTATACACACACATATTAATTGGCATGATTATATGGTGATTGAATAGAAAAAAAAAACAAAACATACTGGCAGACCCAGTTAATTATAAGGAAGGTTTGAATTTTTAGTTTTCTTAATTAAAATAAAAGTTGGTACATATTCTCAATAAAATTTTGAGAGTTGAAAAGCTTGAATATTTATCAGTGCAGTTACATAAGTAAAGCAAAACTCCAAGAATGGTAGAATGGTATCACTGATTATTCCCAACCAAGTCCTCGCTAAGATTTCATCCCCTTCTTTATGAAGCTATTTGTAAATTTGATGAGGACCTTATTTTCCCCTCCCTCCTTTATTTCCTTCTCCTAAGTTTGGCATTGATCACATTTAGACTTTTAATGTTCCAAGAATTGAATTGTTTATTGTTTCATGAACTTAGTCTTGTTCTTCCTTCCTCCCTTCCCCTCCAGTCTTCTCTCTGTCTCCGTCTCCATCTCTGTCTCTCCATGTGTCTCTCTCTGTCTCTGTCTTTCTGTCTCCCTCTCTGTCTCTCTGTCTCTATCTCTCTCTCTCTGCCTCTCTGTCTCTCTCTGTCTCTCTGTCTCTGTCTCTCTGTCTCTATCTCTCTCTCTCTGCCTCTCTGTCTCTCTCTGTCTCTCTGTCTCTGTCTCTCTGTCTCTCTCTCT